>NW_024544604.1:1800000-2002500 GCF_018167655.1 Microtus oregoni
ATTTGTATTTGACAAAATTAAAGAAAATATTTAATTATCCTGTCTTTGTGAGTTTAATTTTTTATATCTAATCTCCTTTTTATCATAACTAAAAAATAACTATAATTATAGCTATAAAGTCTTCAACTCCATTGGAGGCCCGGGAAGGAAATATTACCTGAGTAAGCAGGAAGTGCAAACAAGCAACTTCCAAAACGTGTGAGAAATGACAGAAACAGCTGGCTGCCTGGGCAGTTACCCAAGCTTCCTCTGTAACATGGGGGCATCCATCTTTGGCCTATAGGCCTAGCTATCTGACAGACTTGTCTGTGAAGGTCAGCAGTCACCTTTCACGGGTCCTCCTGGTCCAGTTTAGAGAGTAACTGTCAGCAATTGAGGCAATGTCAGTTTCTTTGCACACATGGTTAGCTTTTGTCACTAAGAGATCAGACTCTACACAGAGTTTCTTTGTTGTCCATCATCTTCACTGGAATACATTGGTGCTGCCAAGAGTAGATGTGTCTCACTGTCATGAAAAGTATGTTACTAAAACTTCTTAAATGCCATATTTTGTAGGTCTTTGAAATGTTTGAAGAATACCTATCTGAAATGTATCTTTGTATGTTGAAGGAGCTGCGGGCTGCATTCCTGCCACCCAGCTCCCAGCTACCGGCTAGCTTTACCCAAAATAACAACACACAAATTGTATTCATTTAAACACTGCCTGGCCCATTTCTATTAATGTGTGTAGCACCAAGGTGCGCTTACCAGGAAGATTCTAGCCTATGTCCATCCTGGGTCGGAGCTTCATCGCGTCTGCCCCAGAGAGGAGAGCTATCGAGTCTGAGCTCACTTACTCTTCCTCCCAGAATTCTGTTCTGTTACTCCACCCACCTAAAGGCTGGCCTATCAAATGGGCCGAGGCAGTTTCTTTATTAGCCAATGACCTTGTTCCATCATTTTTATAACTAGAAAAACTAACTGATATGACTTTAAGTTTGATTCTTACAGATGACTAAGTCTGCAAATTTCTATTTAATTATATATTACATTTTTAATTGAGCTGTATAAACACAATATCCTAAGAAAGAGTAGAAATATACATATAGACTAACAAAATTAGTCTTAAATTTATTCCATGAAGTAAAATCCAGGCCAATATAAAATATTTTGAGATTAACAATTGCTCTTTAGATTAAGGTATATTTAATTATCTACTCTTTCCCCCATTTCCATACCACATCACCCTTTCTTTTTTAAAATTTATTTATTTTTCCATCCAAAAATTTACACTTACTCCCCTCCTCCCATTCCTGTCCTGTTCTCCTCCCTCCTCCTCCTTCATTAAGAGATGGCAGGGAACCCTGCCCTGTGGGATGTCCAAGGCCCTCCCCCCACATCCAGACCTAGAAGCTTTGCATCCAAATAGACTAGGGTTCCAAAAAGCCAGTACATGCAGTAGAAACAAGTCCCAGTGACTTTATCAATGGCTTCTCAGTCAGCCCCCATTGTCAGCCACATTCAGAGAGTCTGTGTTTGATTGCATGCTCATTCAGTCCCAGTCCAGCTGGCCTTGCTGAACTCCCATTAGAACAGGCACACTGTCTCAGTGGGTGGACAAACCCCTCGCGGTCCAGGTTTCCTTGCTCATCTTCTTCCTCCTTCTGCTCTTCAACTGGACCTTGGGGGCTCAGTTCGTTGCTCTGATGAGGGTCTCTGTCTCTATCTCCATCTGTTGCAGGAAGAAGGTTCTATGGTGATATTCGAGATAATAATCAGTGTGATGGTAGGGCAAGGCCAGTTCAGGCACCCACTACTCTGCTGCCCAAGGACCTAGCTGAAGACATCCCCGTGGATACCTGGAATCCCCCCTTGAGCCAAGTCTCTTGCCATCACTAAAATGGCTCCCTTAATGTGGATATCTTCTTCCCTGCTCCTATATCCGCCCTTCCTCCATCTCTACCCTCTCACTTCCCCAAGCACTCTCCAGTCTTTCCCTTTTCCCTTCTCTCTTCCTCTCTCCCCTCTCCCCTTCTCCTACTGCCACCCCCACCTTTACCCCCACCCTTATGTTCCCAACTTTTGCCCTGCAGTCTTGTTTGCTTCCAATTTTCAGGAGGGTCTATATATGTTTTTCTTTGCATTCACCTTGCTATTTGGCTTCTCTAGGCTTGTGAACTATAGGCTTAATGTCCTTTGTTTATGGCTAGAGTCCACTAATGAATGAGTCCATACCATATTCATCTTTTTGGGTCTGGGTTACCAAACCCAGGATAGTGTTTTCTATTTCCATCCATTTGCATGCAAAATCCAAGATATCATTGTTTTTTTACCGCTGAGTAGTACTCTAATGTGTATATAGTCCACACTTTCTTTATCCATTCTTCCATTGAGGGGCATCTAGGTTGTTTCCAGGTTCTGGCTATTACAAATAATGCTGATATGAACATAGTTGAACAAATGCTTTTGTAGTATGATTGGGCATCTCTTGGGTATATTCCCAAAAATGGTATTCCTGGATCCTGAGGGAGATTGATTCCCAATTTCCTGAGAAACCGTCACACTGATTTCCAGAGTGGTTGCACAAGTTTGCATTACCACCAGCAATGGATGAGTGTTCCTGTTACTGCACATCCTCTCCAGCATAGGCTATTATTGGTGTTTTTGTTTTTAGCCATTCTGACAGGTGTAAGATGGTATCTCAATGTTGTTTTGATTTTCATTTCCCTGATTGCTAAGGAGGTTGAGCATGATCTTAAGTGTCTTTTGGCCATTTGAACTTCGTCTGCTGAGAATTTTCTTTTCAGTTCAGTACCCCATTTTTTAATTGTGTTAATTAGAATTTTCATGTCCAGTTTATTGAGTCCTTTATATATTTTGGAGATCAGACCTTTGTCTGATGCGGGGTTGGTGAAGATCTTCTCCCAGTCAGTAGGATGCCTTTTTGTCTTAATGACAGTGTCCTTTGCTTTACAGAATCTTCTCAGTTTCAGTAGGTCCCATTTATTCACTGTTGCCCTTAATGTCTGTGCTACTGGGGTTATACATTGGAAGTAGTCTCCTGTGTCTATGTGTTGTAGATTACTTCCCACTTCTCTTCTATCAGGTTCAGTGTGTTTGGATTTGTATTGAGGTCTTTAATCCATTTGGACTTGAGTTTTGTGCATGGTGATCGATATGGAACTATTTTCATTCTTCTACAGGTTGACATCCAGTTATGCCAGAACCATTTGTTAAAGATGCTTTCTTTCTTCCATTGTATATTTTTAGCTCCCTTGTCGAAAGCAAACTTTTGTTATTTGCAGATGATATGATTGTTTACATCAGTGACCCCAAAAACTCTTCCAAAGTACTCCTACAGCTGATAAATACCTTCAGTGATGTGGCAGGATACAAGATCAACTAAAAAAGAATCAGTAGTCCTTCTATACACAAAGGATAGAAAAGCAGAGAGGGAAATCAGAGAAACTTCTCCTTTTGTGATAGCCACAAATAGCATAAAGTATTCTGGGTTTAAACTAACCAAGGAAGTGAAAGATCTATTTGACAAGTACTTTAAGGCTTTGAAGAAAGAAATTGAAGAGGATGCCAGAAAATGGAAGGATCTCCCATGCTCTTGGATGGGTAGGATCAACATAGTAAAAATGGCAGTTTTACCAAAGAAAATCTATAAATTCAACGCAACCCCTATTAAAATCCCCCAAAAATTGTTCACAGACCTTGAGAGAAAAATAATCAAATTTGTATGGAAAAACAAAAAATCTAGGATAGTCAGAACAATCCTATACAATAAAGGAACTTCCGGAAGCATTACCATCCCTGACTTCAAACTCTATTACAGAGCCACAGTAATGAAAACAGCTTGGTATTGGCATAGAAACAGAGACGTTGACCAATGGAATCGAATCGAAGACCCGAATATTAATCCACAAATCACCCTTTCTACTTTTAGAAAGGGATTGACTAAGATCAATACAAATTTCTAGCCAGCCCTCTTGAAATGAAAACAAACATTTGTGAACAATCAATTGGAAATTTGGGCATAGTTCTCTAGAGTAGTTCCTGTTGATAGATGGCCATCAATCTTTGAGGCACCTAGAGAAAATTTTAGATAATTGTCAGTCTTGACTGGGGTAGTCTGGGAAACTGGATTATCTCAGCAGTCCTACAGCTGTTTTAGATGAGGGGGAAATGCTGTGGGAAAACCCTTTTTTATGAGGTGAATATGTTTTATTCTCATTGGTTAAAAATAGCTGATTTGGCCTATAGCAAAGAAGGATGGAACCAAACAGAAAAGCTAAACTGAAAATACAAGAAAAGAAAAGGGGAGAGTCTGGGCAGAAACCAGTGTGCTATAGAGCAGGAAGATATACAAGACCACAGGTAAAGCCCCAAGTCATGTGGGAACACACAGATAAAAATAGATGGGTTAGTTTAAGTTGTAAGAAGTAGTTAGTAAGAAGCCTTAGCTAATAGGCCAAGCAGTTTGTAACTAATATTAAGCTTCTGTGTGATTAATTTGGAACTGGGCAGCCTAGAAACAAAAGCACTGCCTCCTTTTATACCTGGATAGACCATCCAAGTGCCTTTTGCCTTTCTTGTGGCTTCAGTTATCCTCAAACCTTAGTATTGGACTTTTAGGTAAAATTTTTTCTTGGCATTCTGCCATGGAACCCCAAAACTATAACCATCTGATGTCTAAAAGACTTCCAGGTTTGCCTATTTCTGAGGGAAACACTACTCTTCTTAGCTTAAGAAATTTTAATATCAACCAAATGTCCTGAGGTTTTCTCATTCTAGGGTAACACCAAATACCCTCTGTGTGAGGAACTAATTTTGCCACAATCTCTGTGATAAAGCTAAAATCTTCAAGCTCCCAGAGACCCCCAAAGTGTATTATCAAAAATGTTCCCAAAGTTTTGGGAGGCATCAGACTAATGGATTTTGAAACACTCCACAATCCTTTGGCATGAGTCTGGCCTGGCAGAATCAGAAATCATAACTCTCCATGCCACAATTCTTTTGCACACAGCCAAGTAGCAGTCTTGAAATACATTTCAATTAATTGATCTACTTTTCTTCTTTATAGTGGACACAGAGAACTGAGAAAGACCAACCTCCCTTTGAATTTGCAGCCATCATCCCAACCCTTTTCCCTTAAAACAGGAGTATACACACACACACAGACACACACACACACGAAGACATACACACACTACACATGGAGTGAGACTCTGTAGCACAACACTGTAGTGTGCGTTATCCACTACTAAGCCTGGCTTAGGAGAATCCTTTAGCCCAGCATTTCCCTGTTCACTTACCATCATAGATCTCTGTTCCGCCTCGCTCTTGTTCTTTTGCGCGTGCTCTCTCTCTCTTGCTCTCCCTCTCAACAGAAAAAAATCAAATTACACAACTCTTGCAGATGGATAGAAGTTTCAATATACACCCAGAATTCCATGCAATTTCTAGTGTTGATTAATTTTTTACATAGCACATTAAAATTTTACTGATATAGAACAAAATTGGTGGGGGTTGACTGAAGCAGTGTCTGTAATGAGATGAAAGGTGAGATAAATATCTCAGATTGTCTTTCACACAATGAATCAACTCTATTTTAGGGAGTACACAATGGGAGGAGGCCACAGCAAAGGATAACGGCAGGAGCAATGTGAGAAAGTATAATGATGTGCTCTTATGAATACATCATAGTGAATGTAAGCCTTTTGGATGATAACTCTAGCAAGTTAATTTAAAACAATACATTTTGGGACAGCAAAATGCTTCATTTGATAAAAAGGAAAGTATCTTATTTAAAATAAAAATATATCAGGGTAGAAGGCAGAATAATAATAACCTGATTTAGAAACAACAGGAATAGAGTGCTTCTAAGCTCACATGTGTCTTCTTTCCCGCAGATTGTGCATGGTTTCCCTATGCTACGAATGAACAAGAAGAGTGAAAGTTACCTCGACACTAGTAGCTCATGAAACCTCTTGATCTCCGCAGTATTGGTAAAGTGACACCTTTTCTAATACCTCATGCAGTATTCTCTCAGTGGGGGCAGGTGTGATGCTGTACCTGGCACCACATTCTTTGGTACCTACATCCGTGTTGCACAGTCATGCCTTCTTATTCCTTGACATCATTCTGCACACCATCCTGGTCTAGAAGTGTCTTCTCCCTCTGTTTGTTCTTTTATTTACTCTCCACACATGCTTATGTGCAAAGATTTATATTTCATAGCATCTCTGCCCTTCACAGACCCTGTGGATTCCTTTATTGCTTTTCTTCCCCAAATCTTCTTGGATTCACACCCCTAGTTATGTGAATACTTTCACTTTTTGTGAATCTCACACTGGAAAAAGGATATAATCAGAAGTTTCAGTTCAGGAAACATGATTCATTTACTGCACTCCTTATTACTCCACACTTCTGGGGTCCTCTTTATTTAGTAGAAATGAAAGGCTATGATACCTCAGATGTGAGGATGCACATTAAAGATGCACAAACAAGACCTATAGATCACTCCACACTTTGTCTGGGTGGGAGGGCCTCAACAGGCTCTATTGTTCTAGGGAGCGTATAGCAGTTAATAGTTTCTTGGTAAGGGACAAAAATGTCTAATCCTTCCCTAAGGACCCTTTACCCAAGGAGTGGGGAAGATTTTCTTTAGTGTTGTAGCCACTGGATAGCTGCAAACAATACAAATAACCCTTCACCTAGGCTCCCCTAAGAAACCCTGATCAAAATATTGGTTCCCCTTAAAGAAACCAACAGGAAAGTAGAAAGTAGAAATGAGTGGGATCTAAAAGCGCATCATTATGAGTGGGAGGCAGTGAAGACAGCATAATGTGGAGTGAATGACATAAAATACATTATATTCATATGTGAAAGTGTTATAAGAAACTCTCAAATATAAACAATATATGCTGGAAAACCTTAGAAACAGAAAATGCATGAGAAGATGCTTTGTAACTTGTAAAGCACTGTAGAAATACAACTGATACATACCCTTAATATGTAAAGGATGTGGAAGGAAGCAGCATGGGGAGGAGACAGGTCCACATGGCTCAGGAAGGGCTCAGGGGTGCCTGCACTTCTGATGGAAAGCAGGATAACCTGCAATATGTCATGTTCTACTCGGTGTCATTTATACACCATTGCCTTCACAATATCACACTAAATGAAATATGGTTGGGAGTATGTTCTAGTGGGAGGAGGTGGCAAATCTACACATAATAGTAGGGGTGGGGCAGAAGCTCATAGCTGGAATGACCTTTGAACAGTATTGCTGCTATTCTAAATCTGTTATCCTCTCTGAGCGAGAGCTATCAGACAGCACAGAGAAGGCCTATGGCCATGAGCTTGGAACCAGCTCTCTGCTTGTCTGATGAAATGGGGTGAACACTTCTTTCCTGAACCAGCCCTCATTTGGCAACCTTTCTCCACATCAGGACCCAAGAGGAGACGTGAGAGCACCACAAACCACAGGTTGCAAAACAGAAAGCTCTCCTAACATTTTAAGAGGACAGAAACCATGAAGAATAATGACTACATCTATACATGAACCCTCAACATCTCTCCCTCACCCTTAAAAACATACTTTAATTCTATGTTGTGATGATTGGTTCCCCCAAATCAGTGATTATTCTAATCCTTTGAAGTGCAACATGGAAGCTTTCTCTGGATAATAGGATTATGTTGTGGATAAAAGGAATTGTCTTTACTCAGGATGATCTGGGCTCCCAAACCCAAGGTCAGCTCTCAATGTGTAGGCTGTATAGAGGCCCAGTGAGGCTGCCTCTGTGATCTGAGCAGAGGGTTTTCTTAGGATGCTGGCTCTGCTATGGGGCAGAAGGAGAATGTGAAGCCTTGGTATGGCAGGAGGAAGAGTTGAAGACTGTGTGAGTAGCAGTGCGAATCCATTGGCATTTCTTGTCTTTCTCTCGTTTCCTCAGCCTCAGACAGAAAGGAAGTTGATGATGAGAAGAATGTAGCTGTCATTCACAATCACAAGCAAAGCCCTGGAATCTTTAATATAAATGTTATAATAAATGAAATGAATATTTCCCACAGTAAGGCATTAAGGGTTACTGTTCTTCCTGTGTGCCAAGCACACTCTCAAACCTGCTTCTCTGTTCTCTTTGGACTCATTTAATTTTCTCTTAGCGATATGTTTGTTGGCCTGCACATGTTTAAGCCATGTGTAATTGCATGTGGGGTCAGGTGAGGACATACAGAAGCCAGAAGATGGCCCTGGGGTCCTCAGAGATGATGGGCTTTCAGCTGGTTGGGAGCTGTCTGGTGAAAATGATGGGTTCCCATCAAGTCCTCTAAAAGGGCAGAAAGCACTTTGCATTGCTGAGTCATCTCTGCAGCTCTCCAAACCTTGCTCTGACCATGTAAAAAAATTGTGTTAGTGCTGTTTGTTCTCATCACAAATACATCAGAATTGTTCTGTGTCCTACATCGTAGGCGTTGCTCTCACCGTTTGCAGAACACTCTACTGAATGCCGAGCGCCCTATTGACATTTCTTTTCATGCTTGCTTTGAAACACTCTGTTCCTACTGCTCTAACTCTGCGTCATGCGCTCCCTAAACAATCATTAGTGTGGGCCAGACTGTGCAATTGCCCTTCTGCCTTGAACTCTCTCAGCATTATGCTTTCTCTGTGGTAAGGAGCCTCTCGGTTTTTTATCCTTATCGTGTGACAATGATGTTAATCATCCATAGTTCCTTGAACCAGGCATACGTATAATGCATGTTGCTGTCTGTTTTCTTGAGTTTATCTTAGAACTCATATACTATGACTCATTTTCTGTATTAAAGTTCATTACTCTTCTATTGTCCAAATGTGGGCATTGTTATTTTGTAATTTCGGATTATTTTATATGCACTTGCATGCACACACACAGAGAGAGAGTGAGCGAGAGAGAGAGTCAGAGAGAGAGAGAGAGAGAGAGACAGAGAGAGAGACAGAGAGAGACAGAGAGAGAGCGAGCGAGAGAAAGAGAGAGACACAGAGCGAGAGAAAGGGAGTGAGAGAGAGAGACAGAGAGAGAGAGAGATCCACTTCCTGCAGGTATCGCCAGTCTTCCTCCACTAGAAAGGAGTCTGGGTTAGCCCCTCTCGCTGTGTTTACTAGTCAGCACGCGCTGTGCAGGAGAAACCCCCATTCTTCCCTGACCCTGCATCAGCCACTGGCACGTATAAAATGTTTGCAAAAGTTGTAAAAGTTCCCCTGGTTATTGCTTCTTGTATATCAACTTGACACAAGCTAGGGTCATTTTGGAAAAAGGAATCCTAGTTGAAAAAAATATTTGTTTGGGATTGGCCTTTAGGCATGTCTGTAGATCTTTCTATTAGTTGATGACTGATGTAGGAGAGTCCAGCATACTAGGGGCAGTGCTACCCTTGTGCACTGGTCCTGAATGTTGTAAGAAATCATACTGAGCACGTGATGAAGAGCAAGCTGAGAAGCTGCACTCCTCAACGACCTCTTCATCAGTTCCCACCACCAGGTTCCTCCCTTAAGTTTCTGCCCTGACTTTCGTGAATGACAGACTACAAGCTTTAAGATGAAATAAACCCTTTCCTCTCCAAGCTGCTTTGGTGTTTTGATTTTTTTAAACACAGCAATAGAAACCCCAATTAAAATACTTTCTTTTATTCTGAGCATAGAGATTTGTTTGTGAGAATATTACTTTTGTTGATTTTTTTAGAAACTAACTTGATTCATGAAAGCTGTTATGTATTTAACAAAGCAAAAGCAAGTGGACATGATTTGTGCTTGAGCAAGGTCCTAGGTTTTGAAGTGGTAGGGTTGTATTAGCCAGGAGAAAAGTTGACAAATATTCCTGCCAGTGTAGAGCTGTTGAGATTGAGGAAGTTTTCATCTTGTATGTTGGTAGACATCATAGTTTTAGCAGGATTTGGCAGCAGGTGGTCTCCTCCTTGACCTTTGTTGTCAGAATGATGTTCTGGTTCAGGAAGTGAAAGAGGTCCTTTGGCATTTGTGGAGCCATAGAGAAAGCCATCACCTTGTAATGTGATGGAATCTGAAAGGACATGAAAGGAGGGGCCATGTGGCTGAGAGGAACAAAAGCATTCAGAAAAAGGTGTCGGAACCAGTAGTGGGAATTTCCTCTGGGCCCAGGTATGATGCAGATCATCAGGTATTTCACAACCAAGAGCTTGAGGACAGGCTTTTAAATGGTCACTAGGGTTTGGGCAGTCCTCTTCCAGTATACATGTTTGTATACATGAAGCAGTCAGCTCTGTGCAAGTAAGAAGAGGGAGAGGACTCTATATTGGATCCTATCATTGTATGTTGAAATTAAGTAAAGCCACCCTTGTTTATATGATGTGTACATCAACATTAGATGTTGTATAGAGGGCGGGCCCCTTGTTTCTTCCTGCCGGCAAGCTACAGCTGGTAGTAATTCTAGAGGATGATGTCCTCTCTCCCAGTAAAATTTTTCCTTGGTTTTCGGGACATTATTTAGGGGTTGATTATTATTAGTACACGGTTGAGGGTTTGGGTAGGAATTTTATAAGCTCATGGATATTTTTGAAAAAAAAAGGAAAATTGGATGATGGGATAATAGATTGGTATTTGTGAGTTATTGTTTATAGATAATTACATTGGCATAGATTTTTGTATATGATACAAAATTAAATTATATTAAATATTGTATGCATGCATGTTTCTACCTCTGTTTAAAAGATTTTTTTATGTGTTGATATACATATATTTACCATATTGCAGTGTACATTTCTACCTCTGATTAAGATACTTATATATTGTTTATGTTTTGATATATATTTACCATATTGCAATGTATACGTGTACATTGTTTACATTTGGAGGTCATTGTCCTCATTTATTGCACAGTTGTTTATTTTCTTAGTTTTTAAGTTAGATAGGTATTAAGAATTGTAGATCTATAGTCATTTATGTTTGTCATATTTATAGTTAGACTAATCAGGTTCTTTAGATACATAGAGATTATATTATGTGTAAATAACATTCTACCACAGAATTGAATACCCCATCAATTATAGAAATCATATCGTAAATATTTTCACATAAGAAAGCAGAAATATCTTATGCAGATATTAGTGAAAACACATTTTCTATGGTTCTCTTTATAGAATTTATAATGAAAACATACAATTTTTCTTCACTAAAATAGGAAAGCAGTTTTCACAATCTTAATGAAAGATTTGCCTCCAGAGAAGATAATCCTGTTCTCATGGCTTCCAATATAGCAGATTAGGTGCTGATTGATTGACTTTTTTTGCACGTATAATTTGTTTTATTGTTCTTTAAAAGGGTTCAGGGTTTGTTTTTAAATCAGGCTGAACATCTTACAAAAGTCTGACATCTCTCATCATCCCAAACTGGTTTCCGCGGGCAATACTTCACTAAATCCAAAAGAAAAAAAACTTTTAATTATAAAAGTCCAGTTCTAAACTGCCTAGGCTCCCACAAAACCAGTACGTGCAGTAGGATCAAAAACCCACTGCAATTGTTCTTGAATTCTCAGTATTCCTCATTGTCCGCTATGTTCAGCTAGTCTAGGCAGTTTGGATGCTCACCTTACGAGACCTGGATAGAGGTGGGCAGTCCTTGGGCTTCCCACAGGTCAGGGAACCCTGATTGCTCTTCAAGCAGATGAGGGAGGGGGACTTGATCGGGGGAGGGGGAGGGAAATGGGAAGCGGTTGCGGGGACGAGGCAGAAATCCTTAATAAATAAATAAATTTAAATAAAAAAAAGTCCAGTTCTGAGAACAATTAACATTAGTCTTACTTAAGACAAAATGAGGGCTGTTTTATACTGTTTTATCCACCCTTCTCCTCACACAGAACAAGGAATGTAATTCTGTCTCAGGCGGGAACTGACACTTACGGGCACCTGCATGCACACACCCTCACAGGAACACACGTGCACATGCACAAATACACACACCAACGTTCTGAGCATGCCTAGTGGAAAAGGCTTTGCTGGTATTGGTCAAAACCCATGGAGTCAACAGTCAATCTACACGTAGAGGGCAAGATATTCTGATCTTGAGTGTATGTTAAAGCAATAAGAAAATTTGGATTGCATAATCATTTTCTACTTTAAATTCTAGACACAATCTCAAAAAGCATGATTTTTCATTTTCTGGTAGGCAGGAAGGATTCCACAGATATAAGTTGAGTTAAAAGCAGAAACAATTCCAGCAATGGAAAAGAAGCAGCACACAAAGCTGAGGGACCAAATGAAATGCAGATACGAACAAAACGGGAAGTTTATGGGTCTGCATAATAAATTTCCACTGGGACAAGATGATGCTAGGCCTGCTAAGGCTTGGGCAGTAAGGAACATTTAGGAGAAGAGGTCCAGAGTCCCTGGTGATGCCCCTCCACTTGCATTTAGGGGAAGAGGTCCAGAGTCCCTGGTGATGCCCCTCCTCTTGCATTTAGGGGAAGAGGTCCAGAGTCCCTGGTGATGCCCCTCCACTTGCATTTAGGGGAAGAGGTCCAGAGTCCCTGGTGATGCCCCTCCACTTGCATTGTTACTGCAGCCTGGCCAACTGTCTTCTGCAAACAGGGAAAAGCAGCTTTTCTGTGTCAGCCCATTTGACAGAGAACACGGAAAATGCTACCGCCTGATGCCATAGCACGTCACTGCCTGTGACAGCCTGTGGACACACACTCTCTACACATTAATGGCTTTGACAGTGATTCTTCCCTTTAATCTCAGAAGAATGTAGTAGTAACAAGGTGGTTGCACTAACTATGCCTAAAGAGAATAATTTGGAAAACCACCACCAGACATTTCTCAAGAGCAAAATACTGTGAATGTTCTGTTGCTCCTCTTTTCTGAAATCAGCTCTGGAGTTTTAAGTATTGCTTTCCCATGACACTGTTGGAGAGCAAATCCACAGCCCACAGCTCCACCGTTAGAGGCATCCTAACTTTCCTGAACATGCTAGCGATGCTGGGGTTGACTTCAGTAAAGTTTCTGGAATGCACATTCCTTCCACTGTTGGGAAAAAGGACTCTACTCTCAGCTGAGTTCCAGGGGACAGACTCCTCTTTAAGATGTCATTTCTGCCCCATTTACCAAAAAGGGCTCCTGGCCAACTTTCATCCCTAATGTCAGGTCAGGGTCATGAGAACAAGAAACTTAGATGACCACCCCACCAAAAACTCTTAGATTGTATAAAATACTCGTACTGCTTTTTCATTGCTCACTTATTTTTCTGGAGAGGGTTTTTTTTCCACTTTCCTAAAAGTGCCCAGGTGGGCTCAAGGCTGCCAGACACACGCACATCCACAGCAACAAGGCTTCTTCTATTCCATGTACATGTATCAGGAGGTGGAAGAAGTGGGAGGGGGCAGGAAGGAAGAGAGAAGATGTGGAAAATGCACCTTCCCAAATCCCACAAGGCGACCTATGTGCCAAGCATAATGGAAGTATGTGCTCCCCAACATCTGGCTAACACTGGTTAATAATCTGCTGGTTTCCCTCAGACATCTATTTTGAACAAAGTTTGAAAAACACAGGAGATTTTGAAATAATTCAATCCTGGTAGAAATCAAAACCCCAAAAGAGGAGCAAAATCATCTTTCACTAAATTAATCCCTTTTCCTTTCTTTTCTCTTTTCTTAAACATTTTATTAGTGTTATAGAGGGATTTCTTTATCGTTTGCTTTCTTCTCAATCCTTAGGAGTTGAGGAGTACTGAATCCATCACTACTTTGATGGCACAGGTGAGATTCCAGATTCACATTTCCATGTACCAAGAGTTCCCTCTAAAGCCAGGATCCAGTCAGCCTTCCTCTACTTCTACTGAGCACAGCAATGCCCACTGATATCTCTGAAGCATAATCGCATCTTAGGTCTGTATTTCTCCAAGTAAAGCAGCTGTTTGGAATTTTATGAGCCCCTTCTTTTTTGTTCATGGAATATCAGAACCAAGGTTTAGATATGAACAACATGAACTAGGGCCCAGGTCCATTATTGACATGGCACATACAACTCTCTTTGCTGCTCTTACAAAAGACACACTCAGTTCTGGGCTTTGTTAATGCCACCTAGAAGACAGGGTGGAGTGTGTTGTGTCACACACACATCTCACACCATTCACAGGTGGAGCTGTAACAATCTACATGACTCGGCTGAGTTCACAAGGACATGTCAATGAAGAGCTGAACTGGGGACCTCATGGGGGACAGAGCAGAGAGCTCTGTCTGCACCATGTGAGGATGCAGAGCTAAAGCAGAAGTGCAGGACTTTGGAGGGAACCTGTGACTCACTGTTCCAGTTCCCTTCTCCCATAAACATCTCTGAAATCCTGACTGAAGCTTCCTGCCTTTGGAATTCTCTAGTATGTTGAAGGCAGTGGGGTTTTTCTGATCTCAGTGTGGGAGGCAGGCAGGGAGAATAGAGGCCATGTGTAACTGTGTGTGTGTGCCACGGCGAGTGGACAACCTCAGGTGGCAGTCTTTCCACTTCACCTTCTTTGAGACAGCCTTTCTTTATTGTTTTTTCCATTGTAGATCAGTCTCCTTGGCCCTGGTATTTCTGGAGATTCTACTGTCTCTGCATGCCATCTCCCCATAGGAACCCTGAGAGTGCATATACTTCTGCTGTGTCCAGCATTTACATGGGTTCTGTGAATTAAAACTCAAGTCCTTACCATTGCATGGCAGGTACTTTCCACCAAGCCATCTCTCTCTCAGTACCATTCCTTGACATTTCGGTTGTAGGGTTTAACAAGAATTAGGATAATCACATTCACTTGTAAGGTTCCCTGTGGGGTGAAAAGCCAGAGTTTAAGAACCTGTGTGTTTATAGAGAGATGACTCAGTGCTCGAGGGCATCATGCTACTCTTCCAAAGGACCAGAGTTAAGCTCTCTGTAACCACATCAGGTGGCTCACAACTGACTTTATCTCAGTCTTCAGAGAACCTATACCCTCTGAACTCCTGGGGCACATGCACTCACATGCAGACACCCACATACAGACATCATTTTTAAAATCTGATTAAAAGCAGCTGTGTAATGCACCCAATATGGCATTATCTCTACAGTTAATGCTGCAAGAGGAGGAAATGAAAGGTTGTAAGAAATTGTTTTGCTTCCGGAAAGGTGAAACCTTGTTGAGAGCCAGGCTCTTTTGTGTGCTTCTGTATCTAGTCCCATGCTCAGGAGGCTGAGGCAAGCCTGAACAGCAGAACAAAACCCATCTCCCAATTTTTTTCCCCTAAACAAAATTTACTTAGTTATGGATTAAAAAAAAACACCTTTAATCTTTGCTTTTCAAAACAAAGAGTACTTAGAATGCTCGGGAAAACAGTGTTTTGAGAACCCAGAGTCTATCTCTCCTTCCCAGACAAGGCTGTGCTCCCAGCGAACATCTGTGTGCACCGCGACCCCTGCTGGACATATTCTTCTCTGCAGTCACCTCACAAACAGTAGACAAAGAGGCTCAGGACAATGCACAGCACAAGGTCAGGGACTCAGCTCTGCCCTCTAGGGGATGAATGGAGCCAGGCACGATCTCCAGAGGTACCCCAGAGACAAACTGGACAAGAAGCAGAAACCCAGCTAAGTGGAGCCAATTGGTACCTGCATCTCAGCCCTCAGAAACACCATTCTCTACTGGAACAATAAAACTGGTCCTGGAGGATTAAGACTCTAATGACGGGCATCCGTGAGTAAACCTCGCGGCCCTCAGTCTCCTGTGCTGTCTTCCTGCCATGGAATCCATAGCGCCTCAGCTCCCAAGACAAATCAGGAAACTGTTTATAAAGGGGATCAGATTGGAGAATCTGGGAGGGGAAACTGGAGGTAGGCAATAGGAGAAGAAGTGGGGAGGGAAGGGGAGAGATACAACTTGATTTACTAAAAACAAATGGGAAAATCAGAATTTCTGAGCCAGAGGAACAAGTATATATATCAATTATTCATGTTAGATGAACACTGGCATCTATTTTTTTTTAATTTTGAGGCACTCAGTAAAGTCCTACCCACCAGAGAAGACAAGGATCCTGGGAATGGGTTCCATCAATGTTAATTGGCTGTTGGATTGGCTGGCTTGGACTGCTTTTGTAGGGAACAATGTCACCATGTGTCTTTTAAATTAAATTTTTTCATTTATTTTATATCCCAACTGCAGTTCCCCCACCCTCCTGTCCTCCTATTCTCTCCCTCTGCCTCCCCTCTGTCCCTCATCTACTCCTCTCTTGTTTCTGGTTCAAAATGGTCACCCATCTTTTTTAACACATCACTTTTCCGAGAGGTTTAGGCCACAAGGCTGTTCATAGCCTCTTGCAACTCAAACTCTGGGGATTTCAAAGCCTTAGTATAGACTCCACAAGCCCCCACACATATTTGGTGCACATAAACTCGTACATACTTATGTACATACACATTAAATAAATAAATAAATAAATACTCTTTAAATTTTAGAAATGTGTGTATAAAAAGTAAGTCCATTACTGAAATATAAAATAATGTCAAGGTGCAGCTCTCGGGACCCTAGTCTTGAGAGGTATATGTATATCCTGCACCCCAGCCCCACCCGTCTAGCCCCCTGGGTCACTAGAAACCTGGGAACACTCTCCCCATACCCACAGCTGATCCCCACCACATCTCTGATCACCAGAGCCTTGACACTGGTTGCTCCTGGATAGGTGAGTATCTGGGTTAAAGAGGTGAGTGTCTGTGTTCACGACTGGAGGGCCCAGCAGGTCTCTGGACTGTAGCCCAGGAGGCACATCCCGTGCCCCACCCAAACCAAGCTAGGCCCCAGGGACCTGGAAGGAGTGCCCCCACACCCACAGCCAACCCCCACCGCATCTCAGACCACCAGAGCCTTGATCCTGGCTGCCCCTGAAGAGGTGAGTGTCTGTGTTCCCATCTGGATGGCCCTCCTCTTCAGGTCCTAACCCACTGAGAAACATCCTATGCCCCACCACAACCACCAAACCCCAGAGATTCCGGAGCAACCATTCTCCACTGCACCTATGACATCTGGAGCCTTGGCCATGACTGCACCTGGAGAGGAGCTCCCAGTGCCTCATCAGCAACTACCAGATACAGGGTCCAGTCTGCAACAGGAGGAAGAGAGAACACCTAAGCCACAGGCCCTACCTGCACCAATTGGAGGAAGAGATGGTTAGGCACCAATGCAAGAATACATTTAACAACCTAAAGAACAATATGGCAACACCTGAACCTAGTGGTCCTACAAAAAGAAGACATGAACATCCTAACCCAGAAGAAGCAAAGAAAATGTCCTTAAATATAACTTTCTGAAGATGATAGAGAACCTTAATGAGGAAATGAAAAATTATCTTCAAACTTCATTTTCCCAATCCTGGCCTATGTATGTCCTTTTTTTAAATCACATATCAATATGAAAATATTTCTCTAGATTTACGAACTACATGGCTAACTACACATATGACACATTACAAAGGAATTTCCATGAGGATAAAATCCATTCATCTGCTGTATCCACTGACCTCACCTCTGTGTCCCGAACATTGTCTGGTATAGCCCACCCAAAGTGTTTATGGGATGAAGATAAAACAAATGAATGAAGAATCCACAGGATTGATCATATGAAATCAGGCAAGTATCCATGCTTCTAGTCATAAAGCTGCAAATAAACCTCCTTCCAGGACATGGACTCAGATTTTACCAAGGCGTGGCCAACTAAAACCTTTCCAAGGTAAAAATGAGGTCAACCCACCCTTCCTTGTATCCCTGTTGGGAGATGGGTCTTATCTCAGGGCGTTTACATGGTATGAACTTACCACAAGTCTACCTGGATGCAGAACACAGCAGAACCACAACCAACCAACAAAACATGGAAACTGGCGGAAGTGCTCCCCAGAGGACCTGCTGGTGTTGTCTGAACAAAACCACATGATGTAGGAAAGACAACTAAGGCTGCCCTTGTGAGGTGTGCTTGTCGTGTGACATTCTTGAGACTGTCTATAAAGTCAACGCTTGCCCGGTGGTGAGCATCGATGAGGTTTAGCACCTTCTTTCAGTGTCTGGCAGATCCTTGCTTGCTCCAAGTGTGTCCCCCACAGTAAGAACCAGAAACACAGTTCTCTTTGGAGACAACAGGGGAAGGAGGAGGCAGAGCACACACAGTGTTCTCAGAGGGACTTTGGAAGGTTGGAGAATGACAACAGAGATCAGAAGAGGAGGACAGAGACCCATGTCCTGAACTCTACAGTTGTGAGACACTTTCCTGGGATTCCCAATTCCTCTTCCCACAGGGCCCAGTCCTCTCAAGGGAAGTTTCCAGCAAAGGAATTACTTAGCCAAAGCCACAATCCCCAGCCCTTCCCCCATTTCCAGGTTATACCACCCTCTTGCAAAAGAGAGGTGCACACATCTGCATCAGGGGTAGCTGTGAGTTTAAAAAGGAAGGGGAATCTGGTTTGGGAAGGACATACCTAGAAGGTGTCAGTTGCTAAAGGCTTTTCAGGGAGTCTTACCAGAATGGGATGCCTAAGGAAGGGCAGTTTCCCTTTGCCTGGGCACTGAATGGAACCACCTGTGGCTCCAGGCAGCTGTGACAGAGCATGGACAGCCAAGTTCTCTCTATACCATGGAGACATGAGCCACAGCCATCAGATGCCCCATCCCTCCAGGAAGGCAAGGATTATTCCAGCCAGCAGAACAGTGTCAGGACTGCTATTCCTGGATTCACCAAGTATCCATTTTCCCAAAGAAAGCACTTGCCCTTTGTCCAGAGCTAGCCGTGAACTCTTGTTAGCTGCTTAGGCTTCAGGCTGTGTCAGACTCTCTGAAAACACACAAGCCTGATAAATAGATATAAACTTGACATTGGCTTCCATTCTCCCAGTAGGCCCTTAGAAAGGCCATTCAGTGATCATCTAACACAGGTGTTTTGCTCGACAGCTGACCATTGCCACTATGAACAGCCAGAAAGAAGAAGGTGGATGCATTAGGCCATTCTTGGAATGCTCCTCCCAGTTAAGCTTAAAGTGTATTATGTCCTCTGGGTGGATCCTCCTGACCTCTGAAGTCCCAGAGGCTCTCCTCAGGGACCTCCCTGCCCAGCAGACCTTTCCTACCCTTCCTGTGTCCCTGCTGTGTGTATTCTCCTACAGGAGTTCCTATGGTTTTCTGAAAGCCAGAAGGTGCCAGAAGGCTTCACTCTGTTACCCCTCATGCCCTTCCCAATCCATGTTTCTTGCTTCCCTCTGTCCCACCCCCAGGGAGCCTCTCTCTCACTCTGGCTCCCCTCCACTTCTACCTAGGCAGTCCCCTCCTCCACAGCCCAACTCCAGTTCCTTCTCCCCCCCCCCAAGGACCAGACCTGCTAAGTCTTATTCCATTTTTAGATGATACTAGCTCCCTTGTCTCACAGGCTGAACTGACAGCTGTTCCCTCCTTCCCTGCTCCACCCACCAAACACACCCAGTGTTTTCCACAAGGCAAAGTGCTTACAGACAGCATGCCATACCCACGGAAAAGTGTATTTGTCCGGACAAACTTACACCCCCGGCGAGTTCCCCACACACTTAAAAGCAGCAGCCTCTGAACATCTAGAAATGACAACTTTATTTCAACAGTTGTGGTGGTGTAACTTTGCCAATTAGATATTTTCCACAAAATCATAGACATAGATATGAAAATCATCATCAAATTTGATAAGATACACCGATGGTAGGGCTTCTATTTTGCCAATGAACTTGCCCATTCTTTTGCTGCCATCATCATTGGCATATTCAACCTCTTTTCCTATGAGACCATTCACAAATTTAAGACCCACATCTAGTGGAGGAATGTCATTATAAATTGGCAGGATTCGGAGATCGCCCTCTTTGTAATCATCCAGAAGCTCATACATGTATAAGATGGGATCATTTGTATAGGTAATATAAAAGAAGTTATTAAGTAGAGGCGCTTTTGCCAGAACCATCCCCCTCCAGAGATCTTTGGAGCCATGCTCACCCTCAAATATGTGATCCACCACCTTGCCAATTATTGTATCAGCAATGTCGGGATCGGGGACTGGGGATGATTTTACTATATCAGAGAGCACTTTAAGGGACAACACTCTTTCATCTTGATGAAGTTCTAATCCATAGACACAAGCGATCCCATCGTATTTTACCAGATAGAGAGATGGATTTATGGCCACTTGATTCAGAACTATTCCTCTCCAATGGGTGATGGAACCATCCTCTTCCTTCCAGTTGTGGGAAATCCTGCAGCCCACGATGTTCCTTTCGGCCAGAGACAAACATCTGCTCCTCTGCCTCTTCTGCTTCGGTTTTTCCTTGGTTAAGGCTGCAGTTTTGTTGGTGTAGTTGTCACAGAACTCATGTCCAGCAGCTGCATCTGTGGGTTCCCCTTGGGTCTCAGTGGTCTGGAAATACTGGGTGCTGGTGCCTGGGTCCATGGCTGCATTGGAGAAGAGGGAAGAGACAGTTAGCTGAGTGGATAAAGGGCCAACTTACTCACACCCACCCCTTGTTAGATGCCTCCACTCCAGGAATCTGGTCCCTAACCGGCCCTCACCCCACCCCAGGAGCCTGAGGGCAATGCTGGATACTTGGGTGGGTGCCTTCTGCTGTGCTGCACTCTCCTGGATTCTCTGGTGTTGTTGGGAAGGGCTGGAGAGCTGCAATGGGGCAGAAGATGTGAAACAGTATTTGGACCTCCGAAATGCTGGAATCAATGACTCTTAAGCTCAACTGTCCCCTCCCTGTGCTTCGCCCCCCCACATGGCCTGAGCAAACCTGTTTGGAAGCAGAGAGGAGAAGCATGGCAAAGATCCTCTCCTCCCTCCATCTTATCCTTCACCTCAGTGTCCTGAGCATTCCTCCAGGAACTTGCTTTTTCTCCTCACTAATGCCCTCATGAAATTCTTAGTGAACATGAATATCCCTTCGTTTTCACTGGAAAAACTTGGAAGGGGGATGTGTGCTAGCACATTAGACTGCCATTTTGATCTAGTCTCTCCCTAATTTTTACTGACTTTCACTAACTTTCATTTGGGCAGGTTTTTTCTTGTTGTTTCCCCCCTCTTTTCTGCTTTAGTCTATGGAAAGGTAATCATGTTCATAGCTTGAGCGCTATGTAAATATCTTGAAACTGACATGAAAGACATGATTTCAATTCTATCTTTCATTTCAAGGCCTCACAGCAAAAATATTATTTCCTTTTCCTATTAGTGCTTTCTAAGGACATTACATATGTTTAAAATTAGTTTTCTTTATTATTTAATATATAATTATTTCTTCGCTGATGTGTAAAAGTTGATTTTGCAACCATCTTTAGCTTTCTCGTAATCTCTGAGTTTTGGAAGAATAGTTCCACAATAACTGGGAATGAAATTTATTCATCAGAAGGTATATCTTTGTTGAATATGTTAAGTTCTTAGGAGAAAAATAACCAATTTCTAATCTGTGAATTAAGACTTGGTCTCTTTAACAAATACGGGAGTAATAGTTTAAATTTTTTCTTCTTGGTTTTTTGAGATAGGGTTTCTTTGTGTAACACTCCTGTCTGTTTTAGAACTTGCTCTGTAGACCAGGCTGGCATTGAACTCATTGAAATCCAGCTACCTCTGACTTCCAAGAGCTGGGATTAAGGGCATGCACCACCACCACCTGGCCTAATATTTTTTGTTTTGTTTTTCTCTGTTTTTGTTTGTTTGTTTGTTTTCATTTTGTTTTTGAGACAGGGTTTCTCTGTAGCTTTGGAGCCTGTCCTGGAACTAGCTCTTGTAGATCAGGCTTGCCTCGAGCTCACAGAGGTTCACCTACCTCTACCTCCGGAGTGGTGGGAATAAAGGTGTGCACCTCCAATGCCCAGCTCCAGCCTAATATTTTTATAAAATTGTGTATCATCTAATCCATTCTTGAGTTGCTATTTGATTCATTAAAACTATAAATTATAGCAAAATCAAACACAACAAAAAACCAAATAAACACATCCAACACCATAAATAATAATAAATCATGAATATGAAACAAGATATTTACGTTAACAGCACAGCTGCTTTTAAAGAAAGAATGACTAAATGGTAAAAGAACAATAATTTTGATTCAATATTTAAAGTATAAGGTTATATTAAGCTACTATTGATTTTTTCAAAGAGATCTATACTCAATGGCAATGTAAGAGAATGTTCATTCTGTTTTTAGAGACAGCAATCAGCAGATAGGCCATAGTTTCTCTAAGGTCACAGCCAAAATTCACACCTGAGACTGGAATCCTAACTGTGGTGGTTTGAAAACAAAATGATCCCCATAGGTCCTTAGGAAGTGGCACTATCAGGAGGTGTGGCTTTGTTGGAGCAACTGTGGCTTTGTTGAAGGAAGTGGGTCACTGGGGACAGGCTTTGAGGTTTCAGTGTCTCAAGCCAGGCCTAGTGATTCTGTCTCTCTCTGCTGCCTGTGGATCCAGATGTAGAACTCTCAGCTACTTCTCCAGGTACATGTCTGCCTGCATGCCTCCATGCTTCCAGTCATGATGACAGGACAGACCATATTTTTGTTTGGAGGAATATGGATTAGAAAAACTGTTGAACGCTTTAAGATGGTGAAGATGTAATTGAACATGTGGACCATGTTCCACCCTCAGCAAGCAGAAGAACTTGGCAGCTTCAGCCATGTGGCGCTCACTGGCTTTAAAACGAAGGGTAGAAGAAGGTCATTATGGAATCGCCCTTAATGACTAAGGAAAGCTGCTGAGGCAAGGCATGTGTCCGGGGTGTCTGTGCATGGAGACCTAGAGAGGACACCGCGTGAAGTTATAAAGTTGAAGCCTGGGTTACCTTGGAGACCCCAAGGTGCTGGAGATGCCAGAGTCATGAGATACCTGCTAAAGGAAGCTGCTAATGGGGAAGGGGACCAGGCCAAGAGAAAGAAGTGTGTTGCAGTCAACAAAGCTGAAAGAATTGGAGATCTGAAAAGTGTTTTGACATCAGATATGGACGTGCAGAGTTTGGAGTTTGCTCAGCTGTTTTTTAGTTTTGCTTTGGTCCAGTATTTTCTCACTATGTCCCCTTTTTATGTGTTCTGCTGTATCACTTTGATTTTACAGGGGATTACAGTTATCTCAGAAGAGACTTTGAACTTACTGACTTTTAAACAAATCTGAGACTGTTATAGGCTATGGGAACTGCTAGCCTGTGTGGGCCAGGGCAATTTGGTGGTTTGAAAGAAAATGGCTCCCATAGGCTCATTGGGAGTGTTACTATTAGGAGATATTGCTTTGTGAAAGTAAGTGTGGCTTTGTTGGAGGAAGTATGTCACTGGGGCCAGGCTTTGAGGTCTCAGATGCTAAAGCTAGGCCCAGTGTAGCATTCTCCTTCTGCTGCCTGTGGATCAAGATGTTGGACTCTCAATTCCATCCCTAGCACCATATCTGTCTGAATGCTACCATGTTTTGTTCCATGATGATGATGATGGACTAAACCTCTTAAATGTAAGCTACCACCTCAAATATTTCCTTTATAAGAGTTGCTGTGGTCATGGTGTCTCTTAACAGCCATAGAAATCCTATGTAATATACATGCTGCTACCAGGAACACAGGTATTGCTGTGATAGGACAGACCATGGTCATGTCTCCTCAAAGCAGTAGAAATCTTATTTAAGACAAGGGCTCTTAGCCAGTTTCCTTCTCAGCAGTTGGACCCTACCTTTTGGTCTCTTTGGTCTTTTTGTGTCTGGTTTATGTCCCTTAGCATAATATTCCATAATCCATTAATCTGAAATCTATCCTTAAGAAGTGAAACCAAGTAGGATCTTATGTCTTTGGGTATATGTACTCAGAAGAGATAGTATGACTCCAGTACCTGCCTTTTCTTTATTTCATGTCTAGCTATGGAACAAATTGTCTTCCACCATGATGAACACACACAGTGATGCATTTGGCCGTCATGGGTACAAAGCAGTGGAACCAATTTATCATGTGTTGAAACCTCCAAAACTATATATTCTTTTTAAGTTGACTTGTGTTATAGTGAAAATATGACTAAGGCAGTGGACAAACCATATTTTTATTTATTTACCTTTTGATGGGTAGTTGTGCTGTTCTATATTGAACCAATATGAAGAATGCTGCTGTATATATTTGTGTACATTTTGTACATATTTTATTTAGATATGTTTTTATTCCTGTTAGATCTATATTAAGGGAAGGATTGTTTGGCCATATAGTAGTTCTATAATTAATTATTTGAGGAACCACCAGTGTTTTCCAAAATGGTTGTGAGAGTTTATAGGCACAAATAGATAAGAATACCATTTTCTTAGAAGTCCTCAACAAGTATTGCTTGGATTTTCAGCATTGCCATTCTACTATGTGTG
This sequence comes from Microtus oregoni, assembly GCF_018167655.1. Classification (NCBI taxonomy): domain Eukaryota; kingdom Metazoa; phylum Chordata; class Mammalia; order Rodentia; family Cricetidae; genus Microtus; species Microtus oregoni. The sequence continues at coordinate 1,824,358 of NW_024544604.1, forward strand.
ATGTATTATCTCATTGTGTAATGATTTGCATTTCCTTGTGATGTCAAGCACTTTATTACTATTTTTTAGATAAATAAATATTCAGATAATTTCTATTTTTATTTGGTTGTCTTTTATTGTTGAGTTGTAAAATATCTAAATATAAATCTCTCCTAAGATACATGACAAAGAAATACTTTATCTTATTGTGTGATTTGTCCTTTCAGTTTCTTGTTAGTATGCTTTGAAACTTAAAACCTTCATTTTAGAAAAATACAAAAATACCTCATTTGTGACATAATACAACACAATAGTATTTCATTTGTTATTTTTGCTGTCATATCTAAATAGATATTGCCAACCCAGAATGATGGAGATTTACATTTATCTGTTTAAAAAAGTGTTTTACTTTTTCAAACCCTTACATTTAAGTCTTCACTACATTTTGAGTTCATTGTCATCTACTGTGGAGGTAAGATTCCAACTTCATTGTTTTTGCATTTGGCAACCAGTTTGTCACACCATTTGTTCTAATAGTACAATATTAAAATGTCAAGAACAGACATCTTTGTTTTCTTTTTGACATGAAGGGGGGAGTCATCAGACTTTTGTCATTAAATGTGAGATTAGCAGCACTTCATCAGAAATGTCTTTTCTAAAGACTTCTTTCCCTTCAAGTGCTCCATCTGTCCATGGAGAGCAATCCATAGCCCAAGGAGTCCCTTTGTCCAACACCCCAATTAGATAAAACCCATTTTTTAAAAAAGATTTTATTTATTATATATACAGTGTTCTGTCTGCATGTACACCTGCAGGTCAGAAGAGGGCACCAGATCTCCTAGGTGGTTGTGAGCCACCATGTGGTTGCTCGGTCTTGAACTCAGGACCTCTGGAAGAGCAGACACTGCTCTTAACCTCTGAGCCATCTCTCCAGTCCTATATAACCCATTTTTGGTACTCGAGCTTTCACTTGGTGTGGCTAGAGATAGATTGTTGAGGCTTTGATTTCCCTGTTATGTGGTGATTCCTTTTAGATTTCTGTCATAGGTGTAAATATTTTAAGAAATTTCTACTGCAATAAGTTTCATTATGACCCCTAAAATGGCCCTTAGTGTTATATGTCACTCCCTATACTCTCTCCTTACCTACCTCTTACCAGAAGCTATCTCCAAGTGTCAGTCACTCTCAAAGGAAAACTTGTTTTTCAATGGTATACAAACCACACTTAAGGGCTGGCCTCATGCCTAGCAAATAGATGGCTAACCCAAATACAAACTCAAGAGTATTTTTGGAGATTACCCTCAATTTAATCTTCCCCATGGCTTTATTGCTGAAGACTACATCTACAGATCTCATTGAACATGCAGAAATCATGTTGGTGCCCCTCTAGAGCCTTCATGCCTACTGACTAATGTTCATTGTACTGGAAGGTCCTCTGCAGGCTCCCAGAGGAGAAAGGTAAACACTATCCTAGCAAACAACCCTGTGACCAACAAGAGTGAACTACCTGCATGGCATGTAGTTCATATAGTACAATAATGGGACTGATGTAGTAGAAGTAACCAAACACTCTGTAATTAGGTTTGTTTCACTCCATGAGATGGAACCCATGCCCAGCATTGCATAGACAGCCAAAAACCTGAGATAGACCATGCATCCAGGAGAAAATCAAATACTATTTTTCTTCTAAAGGAACATGGCAATAAAATGACTCCTAATGATATTCTGCTAGTCACAAAGATCAGTATCTCAGTCATCAGCAAAGAAGTTTCTCCTGCAGGAGATGAGAACTCTACAAAGACCTACAACTGAATTCTAATGGTGAGAGACCTTGGAACACTCAGTCCTAAATAAGATATCTGCATCACATCCCTCCCCATAGGGGTCAGGGAACCCTGTGAAAGAGGAGACAGAGAGATTGTAAGAGTCTATGGGGATGGAAGATAACAAGGAAACAATGTACCATAGCAGCATGCACAGAGCCTGCACATGTCCAAGAGAGATGGGATCCCAGAGCTAAGAGAATGAGTGGACAGAGCCTCATCCTTAACCCAGAAGCTATCTCCAAGTGTCAATCACTCTCAAAGGAAAACTTGTTTTTCAATGGTATACAAACCACACTTAAGGGCTGGCCTCATGCCCAGCAAATAGATGGCTAACCCAAATACAAACTCAAGAGTATTTTTGGAGATTAATTTTTGTCTTATACTTTGTTGGACATTTTTTACCATATTGATCATTTGCTTATGAATTATAGTTTCTGATTTTGTTTGTTTTCTAAAATATTAAGAAATTATATCTCTTTCTGTATTTGGATTTTTCTATTGATTAGTGATAGTGGACCTTTTTTCCCAAACATTTATTGGTTGGTCATTTGTGTGTCTTCTTGGGAGAAATGTCTACTCATATCCTTTGCCCAATTTTTAATTAGTTCATTTGATTTCTTTCTATAAAGTTGAGTTCTTGATATAGTTTGAATACTAACCCATTATCAGATGAATGTCAATATTTTTCTTACTTTATATGTTGTCCTTTAACTCTCTTGATTTTTTTAGTTTATTTTGTTGTGCAGAAACAGTTTTAGTTAATGTGATTATACTTGTTTTTTAATATTTTTTATTTTTTTTAAAGTTAAGATATATATTTAAATAAAAATTCTTGAAATAGATTTTTCAATGGGGTTCTGCTTTTCTTATACAACTCTATATCAAATCAAAACAAAACAAAATACCAATTAATTTCAGAACAAAAGAGCAATGATATGAACATTGGAACTGACCAAGAAAACGCCTCTACTAGTGTATTACTAGCCATATTACTGATGACCTCCAGAGTGCCTGAAAGCTGTGAGCTGGTCACACCTTTTTTTTTTAAATTTTTTATCTATTTTTTTATTTGTTGAAAAAAATTTCCGCCTCCTCCCCATTTCCCATTTCCTTCCCCCTCCTTCCACACCTCTCCTCCTCCCCCCACTACCCCACCCTCTCCCCACTCCTCTCCCCCTCTCCTCACTCCATTCCCCCTCCCACTCGTGACTGAAGAGCAGTCCAGATTCCCTGCCCTGCGGGAAGTCCAAGGTCCTCCCACTTCTATCCATGTACAGGAAGGTGAACATTCAAACAGGCTAGGCTCCCACAAAGCCAGCTCATGCAGTAGGATCCGGACTGAGCTCCTAAGATCCAAATGAGGAGCAGAAGGAGGGAGAACATGAGCAAGGAAGTCAGGACTGCGAGGGGTGCACCCACTCACTGTGACAGTGGAACTGATCTATTGGGAGTTCACGAAGGCCAGCTGGACTGTGACTGAATAAGCATGGGATAAAACCGGACTCTCTGAACTTCAACGCTGCTAACGTGACTTTGGGTGATTGCCCAGGTAGCTAGTTGTCTCTGTGATTTGTTGCATGTTTTGGAAGTTGTTTTACTGAACTTCCTAATTACCCAGGTAACATTATTTCCTTTCTCAGATCTTCGATGGGGTTGAAGACTATATAAATGTAGTTACTTTCTCTCATAACTTGGCCAAGTTATTTATTATACAAGACCTAAGCTCGTTAGAATAGGATATTTGTACTTATTGTATATAATTTCATAGTAGGTTTAGAACTCTCTTATTTAAACAAAAGGGGGAGGTGTTGCGGGAGGTCCTCCCGCTCCTCCAGCCTATAGCTGCTGAGATACCAGTCCATTGGGGCGTGGTCTCTCTCCCTTTAAAAAAGTGGCCACTTCCTTCTCCTCTCTCTCTTCACTTCCTGCTCCGCCTGCAAAGAGGTCTGTTGCCTGGGACAGTGATCTGTAAGTTTTTTTCCCCTTTAAATGAATACCACCCTATTAATCATAATTCAAAACTGGTGTGGCATTGTTTGTGACTTACGCCTTCAGTAATTATTTCTGGTATAAAGCTAGCTGGGTGGCGGGAAGCAGCCCCGCCACTCCTTATTACAACAGATGGCGCCCAGACGTGATGGACTAAATCCACTTAAAAACCTTAAAAATAAGGAAAAGAGAGTTTAATACAGATTTTTGCTGTTTGTTGGTGGCGTGCTGTAGAGAGATTTCCTGATTCAGCAACAGCAGCAGAAAAAAAGGCTGCGTCATTTTAAAGCGCGGCTTCCTGGGGCTGTGCTGCCAGTGCAAACTCTGTCTTTAAAGCATTTCAATGGATTTTATGTGACTGGATGTTTGTGTTCCCACTTGGGATCGGAAGGAGAGTACTCTGAGACTGGGCTGATGGCTCAGCGCTCCCCGCCTGCACCTGGGCAGACGGCTGAATCAGGCTTAGGCAGGCAGAAGGGCATGGCATGTTTTCAGACTGCGCAGTGCTCTGCGTGTCAGATTTGGCTGTAACTTGGATGAAAAGAATTTCTGTGCTGCACGCTCAGTCTCAGAATTAAAGTGCTGAGTGCTGCTCCTACCTGGCGGCCCAGAGCTAGCACAAAATGGTATGTCCTCCATTTTGAAATTTTCCTGACTCAGCAGCAGGAAAAAACTGGCTGTTTTAAAATGCCGGCTTTCTGGGCTGTGCCGCCATTGTGATCTCTGTCTGGATCCTGTGGAGACAGAGCTTTTGAATGGAGCATTTGGAGTAATGTGCTACAGCTTGGTTGATGGCAATGTGGACTGCTGTGTGCCTGGAACTGTGCTCAGCTCAGGGGCACCAAATGGATCTGAGGCAGGAGTGGCTGCTCCATGCTGAACTGTGCTAACCTCAGGCAGGAACTGCTGTAATTACCATAATAATAGCACAGTTAAGGTTTAGACTTGGCAGTAAACAGGCAGTACCGTATTACCCCTACATGGTGCAACTTAAGTTTTTAAGAACTACTTAACATTTTAAGAAATGCTCCTGGATAGTAAAAAAATGTTACAGATTCACAATAAAACAGATTCAGACATAAAAGACCACACTGTTGGATGAATGTACGTAGGCTTGAGAGAGAGAAGAAAAAAAATATAGAGAATAAAGTTAATGGTTTTAAAAAAAAGGGTAAAGTCTTTAAAGAGACAGAGTACAGATAGTTAAGAGATTAAAAGAAATAAAGAAAAACAAGCCATGTAAAAATGGAAAATTCACAGAGAGTCTGGATTATGTACATTGTGTTTTCTTTAAAATTTTTGACTGTAAAGGAGCTAAGTACAGAGAGACATTTCATTACATGGGCTGCCAAGTTAAACCATAATGGATATAAGGGTATTATGATTTTAAAATTTGGGTCTAAGGATATGATGCTTTGGAAAGGGTCTTTTGTTTTCACAGAGGACCAGACCCTGCGGATTTCTTCTATTCCAATTTGGTATGATAGACCACGCCCTCCTGAAAGGTTGCTGTAACACCCTAAAAAAATTACATCACTCAACTGCCAACTGAGATGACCCTGGCACACAGGTTATACCATGAAAGACCTAATTAACGACGCCCCCATTCAGCAGGAAGCATTTTGGAGTGAAAAAACTGCGCCCGTGTTCCCAAAATATTGTTTATAAATGTTCTTTTACATTTAAAGGGGGATATGATATAGGTATGAATAATTTGCATTGGTATGGATTTTACTGTCAATATTGTTATATGTATATGTATTTATGATCTTGAATAAGGTGTTGTGATTGTGTAGTTCATTTTTAAAATGTATAATAGGAAATAGAGGTTGCTAATGGATAATCATCGATAATAGTAAAGTTTGTAGTCATGTTACTTAGATTTTCTAGATATATAGAGATATATTTCAGATAGGCATTCTTCATATCTCTCAAAGGCTACAGAATATGGCATTTAAAATATTTTAATAACTTAGGACTTTTCATGACAATGAGACATATCTGCTCCTGGTGGCACCAATCTACTTCGAGAGGAAGATGGGCATCGAAGAGGATCCTTATGGAGTTTGATAGCCATTTGGGCAAGAAACTGCTCTTGCCTGGACTGTTGCATAAAATGGACACAGAGAACCTGCAGAGAGAGGATTGCTGAACTTGCTTAAAGGTGAGATGGTCTTTCAGGGTTCATGACTCATGAAAGAGTCTGCGAGACATTCTGCAGGACACAGCAGATAGTGACTGAACTGTCTTTGAAATTTCCTGCTTCATGGAAATGTCTGCTGGATATTTTGGGCCTGAAGGCTGAAGATGGATGCCCCAATGGTACAAAAGAACTTTGGGTGACTGTCCAGGCAGTGAGATGTCTCTGTCATTTCTAGAGTTTTCTTATTTCTTGTTTACTTAGGTAGTATTATATCCTTCTGGAGTCTTTGATGGAGTTGAAGAATGAATAGATAGTTATAGTTTTCCTTAGTTATGATAAAAGATAAAATAGATATAAATATTGTAACTGTAATTCTTGCTTGATAACTGTTTTGCTATATGTAATTTTGCTATGTTAAAGTTAAAGCCTTCCTTTTTTTGTTTAAACAGAAAAAGGGTAAGTGATGTGGGAGTGTCATATATCAATCTGTTGATTTCATTGGTTAAGCAATAAAGAAACTGCTTGGTCCTCATAGGTTAAAACATAGGTGGGAGGAGTAAACAGAACAGAAGGCTGGGAGAAAGAAGCTGAGTCAGGAGTCACAATGATTCTCCCACTCCAGGAAGATGCAGGTTAAGATCATTCCTGTTAAGCCAGCTCGTGGGCTACATAGATTATAAGAATGGGCTAGTCCAGGTGCGAGAGTTAGCCGAGAAAAGGCTAGATATAATGGGCCAAGTGATGTTTAAAAGAATACAGTTTCCGTATAATTATTTCAGGTAACGCTAGCCATGCGGAGCTGGGTGGGAACGCAGCCCAACACAGCTCCTAGCCACGTGGGCGGCCAGGTGCCGGGGACGCAGCCCACCACTCCTACTACAACAATGGTGGACAATGAGGGCTGATGAGAAGCCAAGGATAATGGCACTTGTATTTTTTATTATTGAGAGTAGAATCTAAGAAAACCATTGCTTAGACAAATATTATGTAATTTTCCAAATGTTTTTTCTTAGTAGTTTTACAGCTTCAGGTTATTTATCTTTAATCCATGTGGAATTTATTTTAGTATATGGTGCCAGATAATTCCCAATTTCATTGTGCATTTGGACAAGCAGACTTCATTTTTGGCACCTTTGCTAAAATCGCTTGGCTACATATGCTCTTTTTCTGTTCCAGTTGTTGGTGAGTCATTTTGCATGCCATTGTCACATGTTTAAATACTATTGACTTGTGCTACAGCTTAAAATGTGGTAGTGATTGGTGCTTTCAGCTTCGTTGTTTTTGCTCATGACTTCCTCAGCATGTTTGTGGTTGTCTGGAACATTAGAATACTTTTTCCTTGGTCTATAAAAAATAACATTGATATGCTGATAGTGATTCCATTGACTTACATAGGAAAATATGAATATTTCAATAGTACCTTTGCTTCCTTCAACTTAATTTATGAACATTTTATATAGTTTTCAATATATAAATATTTCATCTTTGTGGTTATATATATTTTAAATACTTGTGAAACTATTGCAAATGAGATTGTTGTCTTGATATTTTCAGAAATTTTATTATATAGTATGTAAATACCACTCATTTTTTTACTGCTGAGCTTGTATTCTGCTACTTTACTGTATTTAATGATTAGTTCTAGTAGTTTTGATGAAACCCTTAAGATTTTTATATAAGATCGTGCTACTAGCAAAAAGTCAGGGTTTGACTTCATTATTTTTCATTAGGATGTTTTTATATCTTTCTTTTATATCTGCCTAATTGTTTCAGTCAGTCCCTTCAATACTATATTGAAGACATGTTGTAAATGTGGGTAGCATTACATTCTTCTGGATCTTAGAGGAAAGGTTTTTAACTTATGTTGGTTAAATATGATTTTAGCCATAGTTTCATATGTGGCTTTCAGTGTATTGATGATAGCTCTATTTGTTTTACATTGTCTTTTTTTGTACTGTAGCACTTCTTTCTACTTCAAATTTATTGAGAGTTTTCAACTCGAAAGTATGCTAAATTTTATCATAATTTTAATGTTATATGTCCATATTATTTTGTACTTTGTGTTTTTACACTTAAACAATTACACATATGGCACCCTGTTTGAAGCTCTCATATAAATCCCTCTTGATCACTGTGCATCATCTTTTAAAAAATACTGCTGAAGTTAGTTTTCTAATATATAGTAGTATTTCCATCTATAGCCATTAAATATATAGGCCTATAGATTTCTTCTTATAACCCTGTAACTGTACCATTCTGGCAATCATGAAATCATAAAAGAAGAGCATTATGGTATAACTTAGAATTGATAAATATTTTGGTACTTGGCTATACTGTAACAAGCTATGATACACACTAAAAATACGAAGCTTTGGAACTGGAAAAATGTCAGATGGATTTTGAAACTCTTGGTAGAACAAGTCTATACGACTTTGTACAGACAGTTATTTAAAATGCATATTAAAGGTGATTTTCATGAAATCTCACACAATATGAGAAACATGCTATTGGAAACTGTTCAAAATGGTACTTATTACAAAATGATAGTCAACTTAGCTGAACTCTGTTATACTGAATATAAAACAAAACTTGTAAGGGATGAATTCAGACATCTGCACTGACATGCACTTGAGATCCTCCTGACAGGGTAAGTCCTCAGCTGCAGCAACTAAGAGCACCTCCTCAGAATGTTAGCTATGTTCTTTTTTAAAAGGTTGGCCTTGACCACCTACTGTCTTTTCTTTTTCTTTTCTTTTCTTTTCTTTTCTTTTCTTTTCTTTCCTTTCCTTTCCTTTTCCTTCCTTCCTTCCTTCCTTCCTTCTTTCATCTTTCCCTCCCTCCCTCCTTCCTCTTCCCTCCTTCCTTCCCTCTCTCTCTCCCCTTCTCTCTCCCCTTCTCTCTCTCTCTCTCTTCTCTTTTACCTCTCCTAACTCCAGAGACTGGTCTCCCCTCTCCCCTCCAACTTTCCCATTCATTTTCCCCCAATAAAAAGCACCTCCACCTGAGCTCTGTCAAATGGTATCTTTTTTCATCCACTACTTTTTTAAAAAGTTACAACAATGAACTTCGGTATTTATTTGAGAACATTCCTCTTTTTACATTATTACTGTCCCTGGCAGAGATGGTGCAGTTTCCAAAGTGGCTGTAGTAGGCCACGAGAAGAAACAAACAGATGGGAATGCCATGTGAACATGCGGTAGGTCTCCAAATGTGGCTGGTTTCGGGCAGGGAGCCTCATGGGGGGCGAGAGACAGAGACATAGATAGGCACACCATGCAGAGTGAGGTTGGATATTTATTTAATGGGTTATGGAAGGGAAAGGGAGAGTGTGTAAGGGGAGAAGGGGGAAGAGCAGAGAGAAACAGAGAGACAGAGAGAGGGAGAGAGAGAGAAGGGAGATGGGGAGAAGTGGGTAGAATGGAGAGAGGCAGAAGCTGCCTCTTAGGAGGAGAGACTGAAAAGAAGACAGACACAGGATGCAAGCAGGAAGAAAGATCTTTCCGCCTTAGTGGACGGTGGAGAGAGTGTACAGGGCTTGTCTCTTAAAGGGACAGGACAGATCATTACAGCCTTCCCTCAGCGAAATTCTATTTTGTTGGAGTTACTATCTACAAAGCATTAATAATTCCTGTAAGTTATCAATTCTATTCTTCTACATTACAGGTAAATGTGGAATGCTACCCAACACATGAGATGCCTTTTAAAACCACCACATAATTAAGTGTAAATGGACATTACAGTTAAGATTAAATGCAAATTGCTGAATGTCTAGAAGATACTTGAGAAACTAGGCCTTTCCAAGTTAGGCAACCTGCCTTCCAGGGCTGCACCAAAAACATAAGCTTCCACACACAGCTCCCTGTTCCCAATGCTCTGCACAGGTGCAGCCCACAGAGCAAAGTTATCCAGAGGACTGTGCTTAGGTTCAGAGAGTAGCAGGGACCACATGGGAGCTCACAGAACAAGGAATATGGCTGCAGATTGCCAGCTGGCCCTGGGGAGGACCCACCACACCTGCTCCTGCCCTTCCCAGTCTCATCTTGTTGTGTCTATCTATGGTGATTGAAAGTTTAGCTGGGTATAGTAGTCAGGGCTTGTAACCTTTGTCTCTTAATGTCTGCATAACACTTGACAAGGATGTTCTGGCTTTCATTGTCTCCAATGAGAAGTCAGGTTTAATTCTGATACATCTGCTTTATATGTTACTTGGCCTGTTTCCTTTGCAGCTCTTAATATTCTTTCTTTTTTTTCACAGAAGGGCATCTCAGGCTTCTCTCTCCCCTGAAGATCTACTCACATTTATTATCAAACATTTCTTAATCCCCAGTTCAACCGAGGTGGATACCTCATTAATATTCTCATTCCGGGGAACGCCCGCTAGTGTTTTCATCATTATATGGTGAGAGGACTATTTTTTTGATCTAGCCTATTTGGTGTTCTGTAAGCTTCTTGTATCTTCATAGGCATATCTTTCTTTAGGTTGGGAAACTTTTTTTCTATGATTATGGTAAATAAATTTTCTGTGCTTTTGAGTTGAACTTCTCTTTCTTCTATAGCTGTTATTCTTAGGTTTGGCATTTTCATGGCATCCCATGTTTTATGGATATTTTGTGTTAAGCTTTTGTTACATTTAATGTAACATCTTTGACTGGTGAGTCTATTTCCTCTATTGTATCTTCAGCACTTGAGATTCTCTCTTCCATCTCCTGTATTCTGCTGTTTATGTTTGCATTTGTGGTTCCTGATCTTTTTCTCATGTTTTCTGTTCCTATAATTCCCTCAGCTTGTGTTTACTTTATTGTCTCTATTTCAGTTTTCAAGTCTTGAATTGTTTCTTTCATATGTTTGATTGCTTTTTCTTGGTTTTCTTTAAGGGATTTGCTGATATCTTCCAATTTTTTGTTTGTCTTTCCCTCCGTTTCTTTGGGGGAATTTCTTATTTCCTCTTTAAGAGTCTCAAACATTCTCCTGAAGTTATTTTTAGGTCATTTTCTTCTGCTTCATCTATATTTGTTTGTTCAAGTATTGCTCTTGTAGGGTCTCTAGATATTACTGGTGTCTTGTTGCTCTTTGTGCTGTTGAATCTGTTCTTACCTTGTCTGTTGCGGGAGGTCCTCCCACTCCTCCAGCCTATCACCGCTGAGGTACCAGCTCATTGGGGCGTGGTTTCTCTCCCTTTAAAAAAGCGGCCACTTCCCTCTCCTCTCTCTCTTCACTTCCTGCTCCACCGGCGACTAGACTCCTTTCCTGGTTGCGTAGAGGGCTGTTGCCTGGGACAGTGATCTGTAAGTTTTTTCCCCTTTAAATAAATACCACCCTAATAATCATAACCCCGAATTGGTGTGGCATTGTTTGTGACTTACGCCTTCATTTTGGCACCCAACGTTTGGTTTCAGAACCTCTCCTGTCCCTGCTCGCAGCCACGAGTTCGGCTTGGCGGCCGCGAGTCCAGCTTGGCAGCCACGAGTTTGGCTAGGCGGGAGCCCTCCCTTCCTCAGCCGCTGCCTGTGCCTTGCAGCGGCGGCCTTGGACTCCCCACGTGGATTTAAACTCCACAGGCCCGCATAGTCTCTGCCCGCGTGGTTTGCTCTTTTCTGAGTCATCTTTAAATCTCCCTTGCAAGTACAGCTCTTAAGTGGCACGAACCAGAGCACGTGGTTGCTGAAAGCTGCAACCCCACAGGGTGACTCTGTCACGTGGAGGCATAAGCGGCTTCCAGATTGCTCTTCTCTACCCCTGGATTCTGGGTTTCTGGTTCCGTCTCAGGAATTGATTTAATTACATTTACTTTGTTGAGAAACTTGCATTTTCCAGTTTTTAACATCTACTAAGGCACTGAAACAGGACCATGTTTTCACCGCGACTCTGCAACAGCGCCACCTGCTGGATAATAGGTAATATGGCAGTTTTCGTTTCTAACGCAAATTTTACTGCTTTGTTTTCACTAATACAATGGATTAGTAAACTTATATTTACTAATACAATGAATTACATCATACAAGGTTTATATGATTATGGGGATACCTTAATTTGCTTGTTACTAGGCCTCAGTTTTCTTTTCCATATTCTATCATTAAGGAAGAATATGGCACTCCTAAGAACGATTGAATCTTTACGTACTAATAATGAACAGAAGAATATGGCACTCCTAAGAACGATTGAATCTTTACGTACTAATAATGAACAGAAGAATATGGCACTCCTAAAAACGATAGAATCTTTACAAACTAATAATGAAAGAAGAATATGGCACTCCTAAGAATGATAGAATCTTTACGAACTAATAATGAACAACTAATTGACAGGATTAAAATTATTGAAAATCAGAGGTTATCTGAACAAGTGGATACTATGACAGACAAAATTGATTCCATATCCAAGGGTATTAGAAAGTTACCTGAAAGGGTTCAGGCTGTTGAATTTGACCTTCAGACTTTATCAAAAAGTTTTGATAAGGTAACAGACAGAATGTACCTCCAAGATGGGAATCTACATGATATACAAGAAAAGTTTAAGGAGGACATGTTATCTTTGAAGGAAAAAATTAAAGCTTTTGGAATCACAGGTGCAGAATGGGGGCCAAAAAATTGATACCTCAGTGAAATCACTGGAAATATATACAGGTCAGGAGATTCAGGATTTAAGAGAGACAATGATAAAAAGATTTGAAAAGATTGGGGAAATTATTGCAGCTGGTGAACAGAGTAAGGAGGCACAAGGACAGGATACAATGCCTCCACCAGCTATTAGAACTGGCTTACCCAGGGTTCTAGTGACATACCCTATACTTAATTCTGAAAAAGCATCAACTTCTAAAGGCTCAAAGGGAGTCAGAGAAGCTAGATGGACGCCAATAGCAATGAATGATCTGAAAGAAATTAAGCAAGCTGTTGTTAATTTTGGATTGCACAATGCATATGTAAATGAAATGATAAGGACTTGGGCTTCTAATGCTAGAGCTACTCCCCATGATTTCCATCAGTTAGTGTCTGCAGTTTTAGATAATGGACCTTCCTTGATGTTTGGAATTTATTTCAGAGAAGAATCCAAACATATGGAACAGCAAGGAAGAGCAAAAGGTATTGAGGTTTCCCAAGATCAAATTCTTGGTGCAGGAGAATATGCTGATCCACAGGTCCAAGCTCTTTATGACGATGAAGTACTGTGTCTATGTCACCAAGCAGCTTTAAATGCTTGGAATAGGATACAAGATCCAGCAAAAAGGGTTGAATCATATACCAGAATTAGGCAGGGACAGAGAGAACCCTTTATTGACTTTTTGCAAAGATTAATTAAGGCTCTGGACATAGGGGTAACAGACCCAGAAGCTAGACGAATACTTCTTGAATCTCTAGCTTTTGAGAATGCAAACATAGAATGCAAAAAGATAATTGGGCCTTTAAAGTCTAGATCAGCACCTATGGAAGAATGGATTCAGCATACGATGAATGTTGAGACGTTTAGCTATAATGATGAATCTTGGGTATGAGAAGCGATTTCCAAAGCAATGAGGAGACATCAAACTGCCAGGTGTTTTAATTGTGGTAAATTAGGACATTTGCAAAGGGATTGCAGGCAAAGAATTTCTAGGAATAATGTCTCTTCTGGGAATGACAAAAATAGGAGACCTCGGCCTTCAGGTATATGTAGGAGATGCGGTAAAGGCCGATATTGGTCCAACGAATGTAGGTCAACAACAGACAGACGGGGCAATCCGATATCATCGGGAAACTCCTTGGGGGGCCTCTTGCAGGCCCCCAAGCCAACAGTGGCCCAGTCATTCCCAGTCACAGTGGAGAACGTGCCACACCAAGAAAATTAAAAGCTCCAATTTCTGCTGTAAAAAGTAATACTGGTCTAAATGAGGAATTACGTGTGGAGGATGAGTCAAAAAACCCAATAGGACAGAGTAACGTATATTTTGGCAGACTTCTATTAATGATCAAAGACCAAAGCTAAGAGTCTGTATAAATGGCACTTTTATTGAAGGCTTATTAGACACAGGTGCGGATGTAAGTATCATTACCCCAGAATCTTGGCATCCGAATTGGCCTCTTCAAGAAGTAGATGTTCAGTTCCTGGGAATTGGAACCCTATCTCGTGTAAAACAAAGCACAAGATGGGTTGAATGCATAGGGCCCGAAGGGCAAATAGGAAGACTAAGGCCATATATAGCCAATATTGCCATAAATTTATGGTGCCGTGACCTGCTACAGCAATGGGATACCCAGATTAACATTCCTGTATTTCCAGGAACTCATAATTCTGGGAAGGATATGATGAGGTATTATGGAAAAAGGTCACCAGCCATTCAGGCTGTACAAGAACATACAGCAAATACCAAACCTTTAGAGGTACCAACAGCCCTACCTTTAAAATGGGTAACTGAGAAGCCAATATGGATCAAACAATGGCCTCTAGCTGAAGATAAACTACAGGCATTGGAACAGCTGGTGCAAGAGCAACTAGATGCTCACCATATTGAAGAATCAACCAGCCCTTGGAATTCTCCTGTGTTTGTTGTAAAAAAGAAATCTGGTAAATGGAGAATGGTGACAGATCTAAGAGCTGTCAACAAAGTAATTCAACCTATGGGCCCACTACAATCTGGAATTCCTTTGCCTTCTCTGTTACCAAAAGGATGGCCTCTTATAGTTATTGATTTGAAAGATTGTTTTTTCACTATACCGTTACAAGAAAAGGATAGAGAAAAATTTGCCTTCACAGTGCCTACTTATAATAATTCTCAGCCTAATAGGAGATATCAATGGACTGTCCTCCCACAGGGTATGCTCAATAGTTCTACACTGTGCCAATATTTTGTAAGTAAGCCATTGGAAATAATTCGTAAACAATTCCCCAAGTCCATCATTTATCATTACATGGATGACATCTTGTTATCTGATTCAAATAAAGATACTTTAGAAAGGATGTTTGAAGAAGTAAAGAAAGTCTTGCCTAGGTGGGGATTACAAATTGCCCCTGAAAAGATTCAAAGAGGAAATTCTATTAATTACCTAGGTTACAGAATAGGGTTAGAGAAAATTAAAACGCAAAAGGCACAAAATAGGAGAGACCGCTTAAAGACTCTTAATGACTTCCAAAGATTGTTAGGAGACATTTCCAGTCTACGACCAGCTGTTGGGATAACACCTGATCTAATAGTTCATTTAAACAAAACCTTAGATGGTGATAAAGATTTGAATAGTCCAATAGAACTGACAGCTGAAGCAGAAAAGGAACTGACAATGATTGAGGAAAAATTACAGGAGGCACATATGGATAGGGTGAACCCAAATCTTAGCTGCATCCTAGTCATATTGCCTTCCAGAATTTCTCCTACAGGGATTCTAATGCAGAGGGAAGATATTATTTTAGAGTGGATATTTATACCTAATAAACCAAGTAAAAAATTAAAAACTTATGTGGAAAAAGTCTCTGAATTAATTATAAAAGGTAAGCTGAGACTTGGTCAACTAGCAGGTATAGAGCCAGCAGAAATTATAGTGCCTTTTACTACTGAAGAAATAAAAAAGTTATGGGAAGACAATGAACCGTGGCAAAGAGCTTGTGCTAACTTTTTGGGAGAAATTAATAGCAACTATCCCAAAAGTGATAGACTTAATCTCATAAAAAGAACTTCTTGGATTCTTCCTAGAATTGTACGTGATGCTCCAATAACTGGAGCCCGTACATTCTATACTGATGCAAATAAATCAGGGAAAGCAGGTTACAAGTCAGATGAATTGAGTAAGGTGGAACAAAGCCCTTATAATTCTGTCCAGAAGGCAGAATTATATGCCATTCTTATGGTGCTAAGGGATTTTAAAGAACCTCTTAATATAGTTACAGATTCACAATATGCAGAAAGAGTTATCTTGCATATTGAAACCGCTGAATTTATACCAGATGACACAGAGTTGACTTCATTGTTTATCCAGGTACAAGACATAATCAGGAACAGGCTTTGTCCGATGTACATAACACACATCCGGTCCCATACAGGTCTGCCTGGTCCTCTAGCCCAAGGCAATGCTGAGATTGATCAATTATTGATTGGAAGTGTGTTGCAGGCCTCGGAATTTCATAAGAAGCATCATGTCAATAGTAAAGGCCTAAAGAAAGAATTTTCCATTACTTGGCAACAAGCTAAGGACATTATAAAGAGATGTCCTATTTGTTCTTTCTATAATCAAACACCGTTGCCTGCAGGGGTAACCCAAAGGGTACTAAGAGAAATGAAATCTGGCAGATGGATGTGTTCCACTTTATTGAATTTGGTAAATTAAAATATGTACACCACACCATAGACACGTATTCAGGTTTTCAATGGGCTACTGCCCTGAGCTTAGAAAAGGCTGATTCAGTAATCACACATTTATTGGAAGTTATGGCCATCATGGGTAAACCTGTGCAAATAAAGACAGATAATGGTCCAGCATATGTATCTAAGAAAATGAAATGCTTTTTTGATTATTATAATATAAAACACATTACAGGTATACCAAATAATCCTACAGGTCAGGCAGTTATAGAAAGATCAAATCGTACTATAAAGGATATGCTGAACAAACAGAAAGGGACTGAAAATACCCCCAGAAATAGATTACATAATGCTTTATTAACCTTGAATTTTCTTAATGCTAATGAGAAAGGAACGACAGCAGCAGAAAGACATTGGATAATGGAAAAATCTGCTGAACTAAATCAACCGATTTATTTCAAAGATGTGCTGACCTCTCAGTGGAAGCCAGGAGATGTGCTACGTTGGGGAAGGGGTTTTGCTCTTGTTTCCACAGGAGAAGACAAATTGTGGATACCATCAAAATTAATAAAGTTTCGATTTGAAGAGGAGAAACCTCTTGGAAAGGAGAAATGACAACTCATCCACAAGGATGATATT
Source organism: Microtus oregoni (assembly GCF_018167655.1). NCBI lineage: Eukaryota > Metazoa > Chordata > Mammalia > Rodentia > Cricetidae > Microtus > Microtus oregoni. The sequence goes on from NW_024544604.1 coordinate 1,841,198, forward strand.
CATACAGGTGGTAAGAAAAACATATAGAATGGGGGCAGGGTTCTGTTCTTATCTCCACAGGAAAACACTCATCTTTGAGAAATTCAAGGGACCCTGGATGTTTGGATACTGACAGATGGAAAAATACCTGCCCAATAGGAAATATCAAGACAACTGAATGGGTTGTGTAAGTAATATTAAACCATATTTCTAAATTTATAAAACTGGTTTTGAAGTTGGACTCTGGCTCTGTCCCTCTCCAATTCTAAGCCTGTTAGTAAGAGAAAAACCCAGAGTTTCTGGAGTTTCTGTCTCATGTCAAGAGCCATGATATGGGACAGAAAGAAATATGAGTTTAGAAAACATCTTTGTTTTTCTTCATATCTATCATACTTTTCATTGAACATATCTATCATGCCTTTCAGTGAATATGTATATATATATATATATGTCTATAAATGTCTATATGATTAATGTTTAAGTTTTTCACAATGAACAATGAGTTTTTGCTGAAGTGACATTTGAAGTTTCCAGGAAGAAGATGGGGCCCCATAACAACAACTCCACCTGGTTGATATGATGTCATGATACTGATAGCGCTACTACAAGACCTGCTTTTGGTACCAGCTGCACAAGACAGTTCCAACTTGGTTAGCTGAAATGGTGCACATCTTATACAACATTTTGGCCAGACCTGCACAAAATACTCAAAGACTATTGGCAATTTTAAAAGACATTGATCTGGAAATTTAACCATCATTTTACTTTCACAGGATCCCCCAGAAAGAATGTCGCCCCCATGACAGCTGGAAGTAATTCTAGAGGACGACGTCCCCTCTCCCAGTAAAGTTTGCCCTTGGGTTTAGGGACATCATTTAGGGGTTGATTATAATTAGTATATGATTGAGGGTTGGGGGAGGAATTTTATACGCTCAGGGATCATTTTGGAAAAAAAAAGTGGGATGATGGGATAATAGATTTGTAATTGTGAGTTACTGTTTTTAGACAAATACATTGGTATAGATTCTTGTATATTGATACAAAGTTAAATTATATTGACTATTGTACGCATGCATGTTTCTACCTCTGTTTAAAACATTTTTTATGTATTGACATATATTGTATTGATATATATATATATAGTATATATTTACCATATTGCAGTGTACATTTCTACCTCTGATTAAGATACTTATATAATGATTGTGTATTGATATATATTTATCTACTGCAATGTATATTTGTACATTGTTTATATTTGGAGGTCATTGTCCTCATTTGTTTCACAGTCGTTTATTGTCTTAGTCTTTAAGTTAGATAGATATTGAGAATTATATAGACTAATAGTCATCTAAGTTTGTCATTTATAATAGACTAATCAGGTTCTTTAGATATATAGAGATTATACTCAGTATAGATAGATAATCTTCAACTTCTTCAAAGAGCTGTAGAAAATGGCCTTTAATCTAACTCAGAGTTTTGTGGTAGTGAGACACAATTGCTCCTGGCAACACCACTCTATTCCCGAGAGAATGTTGAGCACCAAAGACACTCCACCTGGAGCCTTCTTTTTGGCAGAACTGGCCTTGGGGCAAAGAAATGCCCATACCTCAACGACTGACAAAGATACAGAGCGTGCATCAATGGATAAAACAGGGCTGTCATATCCTGCCAAGACAGGTTAAGATAGTTTTGAAAAGTTGCTTGCCTTTGAAAATGGTATGTCAGTTATGTTAGGCCTTAGCCAAAGTTGGTTGCTTCAACGCTGCTAACGTGATTTTGGGTGATTGCCCTGGTAGCCAGTTGTCTCTGTGATTTGTTGCATGTTTTGGAAGGTGTTTTACTAAACTTCCTAATTACCCAGGTAACATTATTTCCCTTCTCAGATCTTTGATGGGGTTGAAGACTATATAAATGTAGTTACTTTCTCTCATGACTTGGCCAAGTTATTTATTATACAAGACCTAAGCTAGTTAGAATAGGATATTTGTACTTATTGTATATAATTTCATAGTAGGTTTAGAACTCTCTTATTTAAACAAAAGGGGGAGGTGTTGCGGGAGGTCCTCCCACTCCTCCAGCCTATCACCGCTGAGGTACCAGCCCATTGGGGTGTGGTTTCTCTCCCTTTAAAAAAGCGGCCACTTCCCTCTCCTCTCTCTCTTCACTTCCTGCTCCGCCGGCGACTAGACTCCTTTCCTGGTTGTGTAGAGGGCTGTTGCCTGGGACAGTGATCTGTAAGTTTTTTCCCCTTTAAATAAATACCACCCTAATAATCATAACCCTGAATTGGTGTGGCATTGTTTGTGACTTACGCCTTCACTTGTCTATTCATCTTTTCCTCTAATTGGTGTGGTTGGGGCTGTCTGTGACTCTGGTGATTAATCTTATAAGTGCCAGTGAATCCAAGGCTCAGATGGCTGTTCCTTGTGGTACAGTCAGTGCCACGGTTGTAGTTACCCCATTGTTTGTTCCACATTCCTGGAAGTCCCTCAAAGCTCCCAAGGTTTGCTCTGCTTATGTGAAATTTGTTGTCTCAAGCCTACTCTGGCAGGCATATTTTTGGCTCAGATCTGTTTCTGTAAATATCCCTGGTCTGGATCTGCTCCTGAGGAGGTCCTTGCCTTGGGCTTGTTCCTGTAAAGGTCTCTGGCTCTGATCTTCTCCCTTGGAGATCTCAGACTTGGGTGAGGACCTGGCTCAGGCCTACTCCCTCAGTGGTACCAGACTCATGCCCAGACCCAAAGAGGTTTCTGGTTCCTGCCTACACCTTCGGAGGTCCCCGACCAATGCCTGGACCCACAGAGGTCCTGGCTCAGGCCCATTCCCTCAGAGGTCCCAGACTCACACCCAGACTCACAGAGGTCCTGACTCAGGCCTACCTAGTTCATTGGAGTTCCCAGACTTATCCCAGACCCACAGGGGTCCTGGCTCAGGTCTACTCCTGCGAAGGTCCCAGATTCATGCCTGGACCCACAGTAGTCTCTGGCTCTGACCCACTCCCTCAGCAGTTGCTCCCCTGTACCTGCTCCTGTAGATTTTTATTTGTCTCAGGTCTGCTCTGGACCAGGTGGCTGGCTGAGTCGTGCTATTCCTGAATTCTCTGCCTCAGTTAGAGTTACCTATTATGAGTAGAGGAGGGGAATAAACTAAGTGATTGAAGCTGGGCAGGCAGTTTAGGGAAACTCACACATGCTTGGAAAGTGCTCTACCCATTGAGCTATACACTCAGCCCATATTCCTGAGAATTTAAGCTATAATGTATGGGATCTATTTTACATTGACCTTCAGAGTCTTATGCATATTATTCACTATCTTTGATAAAGTAATCAAAACTCATAAAAGAAGTTAATAATTTTTCTACTGCTCCATTTCCTGTTGAGGAGTGGGGCCAGTATAAAATACATATACCATCAGTATAAATGGGAAATACCCTGAACAAAAGCATTCCTAACCTTTTACTATATTTGAATTCATGAAGCTGCAGGCAGGTTGAAGGGGAAAGACTTGGAGTAGACACATATTGATCTGAAGAGTGTTGAGATTTACCTAAGCTTTAGCTAAACATTACACAAAAGTTAATGTTACAGAGTAGTGTAACTCCTGATAAGGTGATCAAAAGCACAGGAATGTGAAAAAGTCCTGACTGAGTGCTACCCAGTACCCACCATTAAGGAGGCCTCCAAGTGGAATGTGGATATTCATTAAGAATATATCCCACATAAGAGGGCTCTAAGTCCTCCACTGCAACTTCTTCTGAACCTGTAATGCATTGGCTGTCTTGGAAGGGGCAATTTTACTAATGCCCCTTCCAAACAAAGAATTTACAGTTGCCTATGATAGATCTTGAAAATTTACACAAACAATTTTGGCTTAAAACTGAACTCTTCAACTTCATTCTTTGATTTCTCAAGGCCTGAACAAAAACAGTAATCTCCCCTCATTGTAGACTCTAGAGATCCAGATTTCTGAAAGGCTGCCTAAAGATGCAAAAAATAATTCCAGGCCATAGAAGGCACAGCCTTGCCTGGAAGACTAAATGTGGCCATGAACACTAATCAGTGTCATGCCAAGGAAAGAGGTTCTAGAGCTGGTCTATATTTATGTTAGGGAACTAACAGGCCTGTAAGCATCTAAGAACGCCATACTGTGCCAGTTTTGTTGACACAGTACCTGACAAGATGTTAGAAAATTATAAAGACTACACTTTAGTAGGCCAATGGTATTCAAAGCCTATTAAATTATTCAACTATGTGTGGGTTAATATCTAGTTAGGGTTGCTATTATTATGACCAAAGGCCATAGACAAAAGCAACGTGGGGAGGAAATGACTTATTTCATCTCACATTCCTCACTTCACAGTCCACCACTGAGGAAAATCAGGGTAGGAACCTTGCGGCAGGAGCTGATGCAGAAGCCATGGAGGCGTGATCTTTACTGACTTATTTCTTGGGGATTGCTGTGGTGGTTTAAAAGAAAATGGCCCCCAAAGGGAATGGCACTATTTGGAGGTATGTCCTTATTGTAGGAAGTGTTTCACTGTGGGGGCTGATTTTGAGGTCTCTTTTTCTCAAGGTTCCCTCAGTGTGACTGTCCATGGACTTCCTGTTGCCTCTGAGTCAAGATGTAGAACTCTCAGATCCAGGACCACGTCTCCCTGCATGCTCCCCTTCATAATGGACTGAACCTCTGAACTGTAAGTAAATGACCTCAATTAAGTGTTTTCATTAATAAAAGTTTCCATGGTCATGTTATATCTTCAGAGAAATAGTGAACCCTAAGACAATTGCTGAGCCTAACTTCTTTTTTTTTACTTATTTTAAATTAAAAATTTCCAACTCCTCCCCCCCTCCCATTTCCATCCCCCTGTGTTCTACTTGACCCTGCCGTGCCCCTGTGTTTGCCCTTTTGTCTGCGGTGTTCTTGGGCTCCCAGGCATCCCTGTTTCAGTGCTGAGGAGTTCCATCCAGGTGGGTGAGTGTGTGCTATCCAGAGGCGGCATGTCCCAGAAGGGAGCACAGCCCCCCTCCTCCAGTTCCTGCTGCAGGGGTTACGTTTTTACACATGACCCTGCCTCCCTCAAGCCTGCCCTATTGTCTGCAAGGTCCTTGGCCCAGGAAAAGTTTCCTGCTCCTGCACTAAGGCTATCTACCCAGAGGGGTGAGTGTCTGCCTGCCAGGCAGGTCTGAGAGACCCTGCAAGGGAGTGCAGGCACCTTCAGCCTGTGCTGCAGGGTCTTCTGTGTTCTAATGGACCCTACCCTGCACCCACATTCAGCCTTTTGTCCGTGGTGTCCTTGGGCTACGAGGCATCCCTGTTTCAGTGCTGAGGAGTTCCATCCGGATGGGTCCGTGGCTTAGGAACAGTGTCCTGCTCCTGCACTCAGGCTATCCACCCAGAAGGGACTACCAGGCATCCCTATTTCAGTGCTGAGGTGTTCCTTCCAGACAGGAACAGTTCCTGCTCCTGCACTGGGGAAATCCACCCAGAGAGTCATTCACTGTAAAGACTGGACCAAGACACCAAGACTCTCCTGGCTCTGTTTGAAGGAAGAGATGGGCAGGTGCCAATGCAAGAATTTCTCCAACAACCTGAACGGCAACATGACATCACCAGAATCCAGGGATCCCGAAACAATAATTGAACACCCTACTCCTGAAGAAATAGAAGAAATCGACTTTAAACAGAACTTTATGAAAATAGAGGACCTTAAACAGGAGGTGAAAAACTGCCATAAAGAAATGGAGATGACAAACAAAAAGGTAGAGGAAATGAATAAAACTCTCAAAGATACCCAACAAAACCAAGAAAAACAAGAAAAAGCAATCAAACAGGTAAGGGAAACAGTTCAAGACTTGAAAAATGAAATGGAAGTAATGATGAAAACACAAACCGAGGGAAGGCTGGATATGGAAATTCTGGGTAAATGAACAGGAACTACAGAGACAAGTATTACCAACAGAATACAAGAGATAGAAGAAAGAATCTCAGACACTTAAGATACTACAGAGGAAATAAACTCACTGATTAAAGAACAAAACATATCCAACAAATTCTTAACACAAAACATCCAGAAAATATGGGACACTGTGAAAAGACCAAACCTAAGAATAATAGGGGTAGAAGGAGAAGAATTACAGCTCAAAGGCCCAGAAAATATATTCAAAAAATTATAGAAGAATACTTTCCCAACTTAAAGAAGGATATTCCTATGAAGGTACAAGAAGCATACAGAATACCAAATAGACTGGATCAAAAGAAAGCATCTCCATGCCATATAATAATCAAAACACAAAACATACAGAAAAAAGAACAGATATTACGAGCTGCAAAGGAAAATGTCAAGTAACATAAAGGGAAACCTATCAGAATTACACCTGACTTCTCAATGGAAACCATGAAAGCCAGAAGGTCTTGGATAGATGTGCTGCTGACACTAAGAGACCATGGATGCAAGCCCAGACTACTATACCCAGCAAAGCTTGCATTCACCATCGATGGAGAAAACAAGATGTTCCAGGACAAAAACAGATTCAAACAATACGTTGCCACAAACTCAGCCTTACAGAAAATACTAGAAGGAAAATCACAAACCAAGGAAGTAAACAACACCCATAATAACACAAGCATCAGCCTACCTTCTTATACAACTCAAGATCACCTGCCCAAAGATGGCACCACCTGTAGTGGGTTAGGCCCTTCCACATCAATCATCAAGTAAGAAAATGCCACCACAAGATTTCCTACATGTCAATCTAACAGAGAAATTTTCTCAGTTGTGCTTCCCTCTTCATGGATAACCCTAACCTGTGTTAAGTTGACATAAAAACTAGACAGCACAGTATGCAAAGTAATGAGAATCTGCCTTGTTTTATATTCCCCATCTTAAGTAGTGCAGCATGCATGCTCAACAACAGGGAATGATTTGAATATTTAAAGGTATCTTGCACTGTTCCATTTGTGCATGCTACACTGGATGAAGGCAAAGAAAGCCATTTTGTAAAAGAAATAGCACATCAAATGCGTGCACACAGTACTATGAGTTTTGGAGACAATGTCTAAAATTAATACTAACCAACTAGAAGCCCTTTCTAATGGCAGAGATCCTGAGCAAAATAAAGACTCTGATTAGAGTAGGAGCAAGTATAAGGTAAGAAGATTCTTCAAATATCCCAAAGTCAGGTCCCACACCACTTTTCTTAAATGTTTCAATCACTCTCTACCATGGTTAATTTTGATCAGTTCTGGGATCAACTGTAAGACACACTTTGTCAGGGACCAGCCTTGACAAAAATACCTCTTGCCAGGGTAGAGGAGTGGGGATTTAGAAATGTAGTAAAGAATATGAAGACGTGGATGAAAGTAATAAAATGGAGAAACATAGAACAGTATCAGGAGGGAATTCCAGTAAGTACTGAAATTCGCTCATGTTTAATTTCCTAAAGCTTAAAATACCCCTGACCCCAAAAGGTAGGAGAAAGGCAAAAGACTGCATTAACACGATACAAAGAAATGAACATACCAACTAAAGTGGGCAGGCTGTGTCCACGGTTAACCGTCCCGTTATTAAGAACAAACCAGTCCCATTCAAACCTTAGACCAAAACATTCTATAGGCACTCTCTGGGTGGAATCCCAAGTTATCTCCATAAAGGGAACTGGAACTTAGTTGGATTCTTAGAATTTTGTTTGAGGTAGGAAGATATCTGCTTCCCTCTTCCTGGATTACAAATTCTGGCTATTAGCCACACCTGTTGACAAAAACCTTGAGAAAGCATAACTCTCTGATCCAACTCTAGGTGGGACCTTAGAGAAACACAATAACCTTGAAGGAATAGAGTTAAGTTCGACTCTCTGACCTTTGGTCCAGGATGAAATAGGCTTACATTTTCGGGCCCCCACAACACTTCATAATATTTTGGGGAAAATCAACTGGGCAGGGGATATTCTCCCAGGAAGTGGGTATTAACTTTTGGCTTCAGTGCATGAGTAAAAAAGGCCTGAGAGAAAATTGCTGCTCCTTCTGTCTGCCTACCTTCACTTCCTGCTAATGAGTATACCTACTCTGAGGCTCCCACTGCCTTTGCTGCTACCATTCTTTGTTGCTATTAGAATCTGGTTTCTTCAGATTTTTATTATGAACTGAGGACCAGAAGCACTTCAGAAATCCTCTAGGTTTCCAGCATTAGAATGGGTATGTATCTAGCTCCGTGGATCAAAAAGCTACCAGACTCTTAGCCTATCTGGTATGCAGACAGCCATTGTTGAACTAACCAGACTATATTGTGTAAACCAATCTAATACAATCCCTTTATGACATTCTATATTATCAGTTCTGTTGCTATAGAGAAATGGTTCTCAACCCATGGAGCATGGATCCCTTTGCAAACAAACCTCTATCTTCAAAAATACATTATGATTCATAACAGAAGCAAAATTACAGCTATGAAGTAGCAAGGAAAATAAATTTATTTTTGGGTGTAGCACAAATAATAAAATCAAAGAGACAGATATTGGGGTTAAACCTGTAAGTCAGAAAAGCAAAGCAACCAAGCCACTAGAGAGCTCGTAACTCTATGAAATCTCAAGACTGAAATGCTGGAACAGTTAGTGTCTCATGTTGTGGTGACTGTAATGGTCTGTTCTGTTCCATTAAGAGACAAGCCCTGCCTACTCCCTTCCCCGTCTGCTGAGGCAGGCAGATCTTCCTTCAGCTTCCAGCCTGAGTTACTTCCTTTCCATCTCTCTCTTAAAGAGGCAGCTTCTGCTTCTCTCCCTTCTCTCCACTCTTTCTTCCCCCCCTCTTCTCCCTTCTTTCCTTACCCCTTTTCCCTTTGCCCTCCATAACCCACTAAATAAATACCCACTTTCTCTGCATGGTGTGCCTAATTGGTCTCTGTCTCTCATCTGCCACCGGGCTCCCTGAGACTGGCTGCTTTCATGCTCACCTTGGTCTCATGCCTGCTGCCCACTGCCACCACTCAGAGTCCTGTGGTGTTTTACTTTTATCATAACAGAAAGAGAGTGAGTTCCTGCATCATGCCACTTCATATTCCTCTCTAGTGCTGAGATTAAAGGTGTGTATCACCACCCCATGACCACTATGGCTACTAGTGTGACCACTGGGATTAAAGGTGTGTGCCATCACTACCTGACTTGTAAGACTGACTAGTGTGGCTGATTTGCATTCTGATCTTCAGGAAAGCTTTATAAAAATGCAAGTGAAATATCACTACAGTTGAGGGGCACTGTTATGGCAAAAATAAGATGGCGCCATTTCCCAAGGGGCCTGCAGTCCGTGATGGGCAGTGAATCCCAGGTAGGGTGAGAGACAGTAGTGGATAGGCACATGCCATGCAGAGTGAGGTTGGATTTTTTTTGAAAGGAACAAAAGATTTATGACCTCTGGCAAACAAAATATAGATCATAGAAATAGTAACAATATATGAATGAAAATGATTCCATAAAGTTTATAACATAGTAGACACTGAGTGAAAAAATTCAGCTTATCTTAACTGACAGCAATAAAAGGCTTTCAAATGCAATCTAAAGAAAAAAGAGATTGGTAAAATGTACTAAAAACACAGGGATCCATGAGACAATATCAAATAATCCAACTCATTTGTAAGTTAGAACCTCATAAATTATTATACATAACTAAATTGATATTTATTGATTTATTAACATACATAACTAAATTGTTACAGTGGTCCAAAGAAAATGATCCAAATTAACAGATGAAAAGGACACACATGTACAGTGAGCAAAGAATGAACACAGATTTCACATGACAATACAAGCATGAATACAGACTACACTTGACAACACAAGGCAAAACCCGCACACCAATAAAATAGCAAGTGACTCAAATTGTGATACATTTATACAATGAAAAAATTACTTAAGATTTAAAAAGAAATGGATTTCTCCTAAGAACAGTAATGTCAATATAAGTCAACATTTGAGAAGTCTTATTACAGATAATAAAGGAGCTATATTGAAAAGAAAAAGTTTGGAGTGAAATCATTTATATAAAAGTCTAGAATGATGAATCTAGTCATCAAGAAGAACATCATGGATCCACCTGGGATGCTCAGGGCCAAAGGTATGCAGCATGAAAACCAAAGAGCAAAGGAAACTCTGGGCTAGCTGTCATTTGCTATTCAGCTGTCAAAATTTGTTCATCTGCCTGCTTAGAATCAATGCATTTCTCTGCATAGGAATCACCCTTATTGCTGGGTATGTTTACAGAACAGCAAGCAGGGGCAAGCCAATGGCAGTAAAGTGTGCAACTCAGCAGCGCCGATGCTGAGGAAGAAAAGAAAAGCAATGGAGAGTGTCAGACATTCGAACCAACAAACTCAAATTAGTGTCTGTGAGATGTCAGGTGACCTATGAGAACACAGAGAAGGAAAACTGGAGGAGGCTTAACCTTTGTAAGGGAGGCGAGCACAAGGGACCCACAGTCTATTCTTCTGAAAGGATTAAGGTAACCTAAGCTTTGATCTCCAAACAATGCTGCTGGTGATCACTTGCAGAACTAGACCCCACAAGTGACCAAGAAAAATATATAGAAGCTAAAAAGCATACTTTTGACTCTGACCAACCATGGATCTATGATGTTCTCTTTTATAACTGATGTAATAATTCTAGAATTTCTTTTTTTTAATTAAAAATTTTCACCTCCTCCCCTCGTCTCATTTCCCTCCCCCTCCCCCTCCAGTCCAAAGAGCAGTAAGGGTTTCATGCCCTGTGTGAAGTCCAAGGTCCTCCTCCCTCCATCCAGGTCTAGGAAGGTGAGCATCCAAACAGACTAAGTCCCACAAAGCCAGTAAGTGCAGTAGGATCAAAACCCAGTGCCATTGTCCTTGACTTCTCAGTCAGCCCTCATTGTCAGCCATGTTCAGAGAGTTTGGTTTGATCTCATGTTCCATCAGTCCCAGTCCAGCTGGCCTTGGTGAGCTCCCATTAGATCAGCCTCACCCTCTCAGTGGGTGGGTACACCCCTCAGAGTCCTGACTTCCTTGCTCATGTTCTCCCTCCTTCTGCTCCTCATTTGGACCTGGGGAGCTCAGTCCAGTGCTCCAATGTGGGTCTGTGTCTCTATCTCCATCCATCGCCAGATAAAGGTTCTATGGTGATATGCAAGATATTCATCAGTGTGGCTATCGGATAGGGCCAGTTCAGGCTCCCTCTCCTCAGCTGCCCAAGAAACAAGCTGGGGACATCTCCTTGGACTCCTGGGAAACTATCTAGAGTGAAGTCTCTTGCCAACCCTAAAATGGCTCCCTTAAGTAAGATATCTACTTCCCTGCTCCCATATCCACCCTTCCTCCATCCCAACCTTCCCATTCCCCCAAGCTCTCCCCATCCTCTCCTTTTCCCTTCTATCTCTCTATCTCCCCTTACCCCCACCCCACCACCAAGCCCCAATCTCCCAATTTTTGCCTGACAATCTTGTCTACTTCCAATATCCAGGAGAATAACTATGTTTTTCTTTGGGTTCACCTTTTTATTTAGCTTCTTTAGGATCACAAATTATAGGCTCAATGTCCTTTATTTATGGCTAGAATCCACTTATGAATGAGTACATACCATATTCATCTTTTTGGGTCTGGGTTACCTCACTCAGGATAGTGTTTTCTATTTCCATCCATTTGCATGCAAATTCAATATGTTGTTTGTACCGCTGAGTAGTACTCTAATGCATATATATTCCACATTTTCTTTATCCATTCATCCAATGAGGGGCATCTAGGTTGTTTCCAGGTTCTGGCTATTACAAATAATGCTGCTATGAACATAGTTGAACAAATGCTTTTGTAGTATGATAGGGCATCTCTAGGGTATAATCCCAAGAGTGGAATTGCTGGATCCTGGTGTAGGTTGACCCCAAATTTCCTGAGAAACCGCCACTCTGATTTCAAAAAGTGGTTTCATGAGTTTGCGTTCCCACCAGCAATGGATGAGTGTTTCCCTTACTCCACATCCTTTTCAGCAAAGGCTATCATTGGTGTTTTGATTTTATCCATTCTGACAGGTGTTAGATGGTATTTCAAAGTTGTTTTGATTTGCATTTCCCTGATCGCTAAGGAGGTTGAGCATGACTTTAAGTTTCTTTTGGCCATTTGAACTTCTTCTTTGAAAAATCTCTGTTGAGTTCAGTGCCCCATTTTTTAATTGGGTTAATTAGCATTTTAAAGTCTAGTTTCTTGAGTTCTTTATATATTTTGGAAATCAGACTTTTGTCTGATGCAGGGTTGGTGAAGATTTTCTCCCAATCATTAGGTTGCATTTTGTCTTAATTACAGTGTCCTTTGCTTTACAGAAATTTCTCAGTTTTAGGCGGTCCCATTTATTCAATGTTGCCCTTATAGTCTGTGTTGTAAACTACTTCACAATTTCTCTTCTATCAGGTTCAGTGTGTTCAGATTGATATTGAGGTCTTTGATCCAGTTGTACTTGAGTTTTTTGCATGGTGATAGATATGGATCTATTTTCATTCTTCTACAGGTTGACATTCAGTTATGCCAGCATCATTTGTTGAAGATGCTTTCTTTCCTCCATTCTATACTTTTAGCTCATTTGTCAAAAATCAGTTGTTCATAGGTTTGTGGGTTAAAATCTGGGTCTTCTATACGATTCCATTGGTCGACTTCTCTGTTTTTATGCCAATACCAAGCTGTTTTCATTACTCTGGCTCTGTAATAGAGTCGGAAGTCAGGGATGGTAATGCCTCCAGAAGTTCCTTTATTGTATAGGATTGTTTTTGCTATCCTGGGTATTTTGTTTTTCCATATAAAGGTGATTATTGTTCTCTCCATGTCTGTGAAGAATTTTTTTGGGATTTCCATGGGGATTGCATTGAATTTATAGATTGCCTTTTGTAGAATTGCCATTTTTTTTGTTGATTCTACCCAATCAACAGCATGGGAGATCCTTCCATTTTGTGGTGTCCTCTTCAATTTCTTTTTTCAATGCCTTAAAGTTCTTATCAAATAGATCTTTCATTTTCTTGGTTAGAGTTACTCCAAGATACTTTATGCTCTTTGTGGCTATCATAAAAGGTAAAGTTTCTCTGAATTCCCTCTCTGCCTCTCTATCCTTTGTGTATAGGAGAGCTACTGATTTTTTTTGAGCTGATCCTGTAAGCTGCCACATCACTGAAGGTATTTATCAGCTGTAGGAGCTTTTTTAGTAGAGTTTTTGAGGTCACTAATGTACACTATCATATCATCTGCAAATAATGAAAGTTTGACTTTTTTTTCCAATTTGGATCCCCTTGATCTCCTTATGTTGTCTTATTGCTATTGCTAGAACTTCAAGCACTATGTTGAAGAGATATAGACAGCCTTGTCTTGTTCCTGATTTTAGTGGAATGCTTTTGAGTTTCTCTCCATTTAATTTGATATTAGCTGTTGGCTTGCTATATATTTCTTTTATTATATTTTCGTATGATCCTTGTATCCATAACCTCTCCAAAACCTTTGTCATAAAGGGGTGTTGAATTTTGTCAAATGCTTTTTCTGCACCTAATGAAATGATCATATGTTTTTTTCTTTCAGTTTATTTATATGATGGATTACATTGATGGATTTATGTATGTTGCACCAGCCCTGCATCTCTGGAATGAAGCCTACTTGATCGTAATGGATAATATTTTTAATGTGTTCTTGGATTCTGTTTGCCAGAATTTTATTAAGAATTTTTGCATCGATGTTCATGAGTGAGATTTGTCTGTAATTCTCCTTCTTGGTTGGGTCTTTGTGTGGTTTTGGAATCAGGATGACCGTAGCTTCATAAAAAGAATCTGGCAAAACAGAAAAGGGGAGATGATGTGGGATTCCCCTGTATACTGTGAATATGATTGGTTAATTAATAAAGAAAACAGGCTTGAGGTGATTGGGTAGAGTAGAGCAAGGCGGGGAAAACTAAATTGAATGCTGAGAGAAAGCTAGGCAGCGTCAGAGATAAGCCATGTAGCCCCACTGGAGACAAACACTGGAACTTTACCTGATGAGCCACAGACTCATGGCAATACACAGATTAAAGTGAAGGGTTAAATTAACATGTTAGAGCTAGCCAATAAGAAATTAGAGCTATGGCCAGATGCACAGAGGCGGCGCGGCGGCCAGATGCACAGAGGCGGCATGGAGGCTAGATGTGGCGGTGCGGCGACCAGACGCGGTGGCGGAGCAATACCGCATTCAGGAAGAGGCTTAGGGGGACCGGCGCGGTGGCAGACACAAGGGGCGGGGACAGGTGTGCAATAAGGAGAGCAGATCGCCCTACTACAATTAAATCAAAGAGGTAGGCCTTTGGTTGACTAGGTCACTGGCACACGGGGAGCCTGGTCCTGTCCTGAAGACCCTTCGGAGGGGTGAGAGGGTTCTTGGCCTGTGGCAGGAACCAGGAAACAGAGTGAGGACATTTTGTAAGCGGAACACTTGGCCAGCAGGGAAAACTGATCCGGTTTTTAAAAGACCCATTAGATAGGATTAATAGGAGGAGATGGGCAGGCGCAAAGGCAAGAATTCACCCAATAATCTGGAAAACAACATGAAAACACCAGAACCCAATGATCTTACAACAGAAGTATTTGATCAACCTAACACAGAAGTGGAAAAAATTGACTTTATGAAGGAAATAGAGTCCCTTAAACAACATGTAAAAAATGCCCTTATAGAAATGGATGAGAAGTATAACAAAAAGTTTGAAGAAATGAGTAAATATGTACATGATACCCTGGAAAACCAAGAAAAAACTATCAAACAGGTAATGGAAAGAGTTCAAGAATTGAAAACTGAAATGAAGGCAAGGAAGAAAATACAAACTGAGGACCAGCTGGATATGGAAAATCTAGGTCAACGAACAGTCTACAGAAACAAGCATAATCAATAGAATACAAGAGCTAGAAGAAAGAATCTCAGATGCTGAGGACACCATAGAGAAAATAAATGAACAGATCAAAGAAAACAGCAAAGCCAACAAATTCTCAACACAAAACATTCAGGAAATATGGCACACAATAAAAAAAAACCTAAGAATAATAGGAATAGAAGAAGGAGAAGAGTCACAGCTCAAAGGCCCAGAAAATATTTTCAACAAAATTATGGAAGAAAACTTTCCCAACTTAAAGAAAGATATTCATTTAAATATTCAAGAAGCATACAGAACACCAAACAGACTGGATCAAAGAAAAACATCTCCTCGCCATATAATAATCAAAACACAAAATATACAGGTTAAAGAAAGAATATTAAGAGCTGCAAAGTAAAAAGGGCAAGTAACTTATAAAGGTAAACCGATCAGACTTACACCTGACTTCTCTATGGAAACTATGAAAGCCAGAAGGTCCTGGATAGATGTACTGCAGAAGCTAAGAGACCATGGATGCAAACCCAAACTACTATACCCAGCCAAGCTATCGTTCATTATCAACAGAGAAAACAAGACATTCCAGGTTAAGAACAAATTTAAACAATGCGTAGCCACAAATACAGCCCTCCAGAAAGTAATGGAAGGAAAATCGCAACCCAAGGAATCCAACACTGCCAACACTGCCTACAATAACCCAGGCATCTAGTGACCCTTCACCAGCACATCTCAAGAGAAGAGAGAAACACAATTTCTACTACCAAAAGCAATAAGAATAACCAGAGTAAACAAACACTGGTCATTAATATCACTTAATATTAACGGGCTCAATTCACCAATAAAAAGGCACAGGCTAAAAGATTGGATATGAAAACAGGATCCAACATTCTGCTGTTTGCAAGAAACACATCTCAACCACAAAGACAGGCACCCACTCAGAGTAAAGGGTTGGGAAAAGGTGTTTCAAGCAAATAGTCCTAAGAAAAAAGCAGGTGTGGCCATACTAATTTCTAACAAAACTGACTTCAAACTAAAATCAATCAGAAGAGACCGAAATGGTCACTTTATACTCATAACAGGAACAATTCATCAGGATGACGTCTCAATCCTGAATATCTATGCCCCCAATATAAAAGCACCTATTTATGTGAAAGAAATATTACTAGAACTCAAGGCAGACATCAAACCACACACACTAGTAGTAGGAGACTTCAACACACCTCTCTTTCCAAAGGACAGGTCAATCAGACAGAAACCTAATAGAGAATTAAGAGAATTATTGGAGGTAATGAAGCAAATGGACTTAACAGACATCTATAGAACATTCCACACAAATAGGAAAGAATATACCTTCTTCTCTGCAGATCATGGAACCTTCTCAAAAATTGACCACATACTTGGAAACAAAGGAAACCTCTACAGATACAAAAAAATATCAGTGTCCACCTGTGTCTTATCAGATGACTACGAATTAAAGTTAGAAGGCAACAACCACGCTACCCCCAAAAAACCGACAAACTCATGGAAAATGAACAGTCAAATACTGAACCACACCTGGGTCAAGGAAGAAATCAAGAAAGAAATTAAAGTCTTCCTTGAATTTAATGAAAATAAAGGGACAACATACTCAAACCTATGGGACACAATGAAAGCAGTTCTAAGAGGAAAGTTCATAGCACTAAGTGCCCACTTAAAGAAAACGGAGAATGCATACATTGGGGACCTAACAACACACCTGAAAGCTCTAGAAAAAAAAGAAGCAGACGCGCCCAGGAGAAGTAGAAGACTGGAAATAATAAAACTGAGGGCTGAAATCAACAAAATAGAAACACAGAAAACAGTCCAAAGAATCAATGAAACAAAAAGCTGGTTCTTGGAGAAAATCAACAAGATTGACAAAACCCCATCCAAAATAATTAAACGACAGAGAGAGAGCACACAAATAAAAAAGATCAGAAATGAAAAGGGGGACATAACCACAGACACAGGGAAAATTCAGAGAATCATTAGATCTTACTACAAAAGCCTGTATGCCACAAAACTGGAAAATACAAAAGAAATGGACATTTTTTAAAAATAAGTACCATATACCAAAGTTAAACCAAGACCAGGTGAATGATCTATATAGACCTGTTAGTCGCGAAGAATTAGAAACGGTTATCAAAAATCTCCCTTCGAAAAAAAGCCCAGGACCAGATGGTTTCAAAGCAGAATTCTACCAGAACTTCCAAGAAGAACTAATACCTATACTCCTTAATGTATTTCACAATATAGAAACAGAAGAGTCATTGCCAAATTCCTTTTATGAAGCTACAGTTACCCTGATACTAAAACCACACAAAGACCCAAATAAGAAAGAGAATTACAGACCTATCTCACTCATGACCATCGACGCAAAAATTCTCAATAAAATACTGGCAAACCGAATCCAAGAACACATAAGAAAAATTATCCATTATGATCAAGTAGGCTTCATCCCAGAGATGCAGGGCTGGTTCAAAATACGAAAATCTATCAATGTAATCCAACATATAAATAAACTGAAAGAAAAAACCCCATATGATCATTTGATTAGATGCTGAAAAAGCATTCGACAAAATTCAACACCCCTTTATGATAAAGGTCTTGGAGAGAATAGGGATACAAGGGTCCTACCTAAATATAATAAAAGCTATTTATAGCAAGCCAACAGCTAACATTAAATTAAACGGAGAAAAACTCAAAGAAATCCCATTAATATCAGGAACACGACAAGGATGTCCACTCTCTCCATACCTCTTCAATATAGTGCTTGAAGTTCTAGCAATAGCAATTACACAACATAAGGAGATAAAGGGGATTCTAATTGGAAAGGAAGAAGGTAAGCTTTTGTTATTTGCAGATGATATGATAGTATACATAAGCGACCCCAAAAATTCTACCAAAGAACTCCTACAGCTGATAAACACCTTTAGTAATGTGGCAGGATACAAGATCAACTCCAAAAAATCAGTTGCCATCCTATACACTAAGGATAAGGAAGCAGACAGGGAAATCAGAGAAGCATCACCTTTCACGATAGCCACAAATAGCATAAAATATCTTGGGGTAACTCTGACCAAGGAAGTGAAAGATCTATTTGACAAGAACTATAAGTCTTTGAAGAAAGAAATTGAAGAAGACACCAGAAAATGGAAGGACCTCCCTTGCTTTTGGATTGGGAGGATCAATATAGTAAAAATGGCAATTCTAACAAAAGCAATCTATAGATTCAATGCAATCCCCATCAAAATCCCATCAAAATTCTTCACAGATCTGGAGAAGACAGTAATCAACTTTATATGGAAAAACAAAAAACCCAGGATAGCCAAAACAATCTTATACAATAAAGAGACTTCTGGAGGCATTACCATCCCTGACTTCAAACTCTATTACAGAGCTACAGTATTGAAAACAGCATGGTATTGGCATAAAAACAGAGAAGTCGACCAATGGAATCAAATAGAAGACCCTGACTTTAACCCACAAACCTATGAACACCTGATTTTCGATAAAGGAGCTAAAAGTATACAATGGAAAAAAAGAGAGCATCTTCAACAAATGGTGCTGGCAAAACTGGATGTCAATCTGTAGAAGAATGAAAATAGATCCATATCTATCACCATGCACAAAACTCAAGTCCAAATGGATTAAAGACCTCAATATTAGTCCGAACACACTGAACCTGATAGAAGAGAAAGTGGGAAGTACTCTACAGCACATGGGCACAGGAGACCACTTCCTACGTTTAACCCCAGCAGCACAGACACTAAGAGCATCATTGAACAAATGAGACCTCCTGAGGCTGAGAAGCTTCTGTAAAGCAAAGGACACTGTCACTAAGACAAAAAGGCAACCCACTTACTGGGAGAAGATTTTCACCAACCCCGCAACTGACAAAGGTCTGATCTCCAAAATATATAAAGAAATCAAGAAACTAGACCGTAAAAGGCTAATCAACCCAATTATAAAATGGGGCATTGAGCTGAACAGAGAATTCTCAACAGAAGAACTTCAAATGGCCAAAAGACACTTAAGGTCATGCTCAACTTCCTTAGCCATCAGGGAAATGCAAATCAAGACCACTTTAAGATACCACCTTACACCTGTCAGAATGGCTAAAATAAAAAAAAACACCAATGATAGCCATTGCTGGAGAGGTTGTGGAGCAAAGGGTACACTCACCCATTGCTGGTGGGAATGCAAACTTGTGCAACCACTCTGGAAAGCAATGTTTCAGTTCCTCCGGAAATTCGGGATCAACCTACCCCTGGATCCAGCAATACCACTCTTGGGAATATACCCAAGAGAGGCCCTATCATACAACAAAAGTATATGCTCAACTATGTTCATGGCAGCATTGTTTGTAATAGCCAGAACCTGGAAACAACCTAGATGCCCTTCAACGGAAGAATGGATGAAGAAAGTATGGAATATATACATATTAGAGTTTTACTCAGCAGTAAAAAACAAGGACTTCTTGAATTTTGCATGCAAATGGATGGAAATAGAAAACACCATCCTGAGTGAGGTAAGCCAGACCAAAAAATAGGAACATGGGATGTACTCACTCATATTTGGTTTCTAGCCATAAATAAAGGACACTGAGCTTATAATTCATTTTTCTAGAGAAGCTAAATAAGAAGGTGAATCCAAAGAAAAACACATAGGCATCCTCATGAATATTAACCTTCATCAGGCGATGAAAGGAGACAGAGACAGAGTCCCACATTGGAGCACCGGACTGAAATCCCAAGGTCCAAAGCAGGAGCAGAAGGAGACGGAGCTCGAGCAAGGAACTCAGGACCTCGAGGGGTGCACCCACACACTGAGACAATGGGGGTGTTCTATCGGGAACTCACCAAGGCCAGCTGGCCTAGGTCTGAAAAAGCATGGGATAAATCCGCACTAGCTGAACATAGCGGACAATGAGGAATACTGAGAACTCAAGAACAATCGCAGTGGGTTTTTTGATCCTACTGCACGTACTGGCTTTGTGGGAGCCTAGGCAGTTTGGATGCTCACCTTAGGAGACCTGGATAGAGGTGGGCGGTCCTTGGGCTTCCCACAGGTCAGGGAACCCTGATTGCTCTTTGAGCAGATGAGGGAGGGGGACTTGATCGGGGGAGGGGTGGGAAATGGGAAGCGGTTGCAGGGAGGAGGCAGAAATCCTTAATAAATAAATAAATAAATAAATAAATAAATGAAATTAGAGCTAATGGTCCAAACAATTATTTAATGAATACAATTTCTGTGTGGTTACTTTGGGTCTGAGTTGCCAGGCAGCTGGGAGACAAACAAGCGGCCTCTTATTACACATACCTACCTACCTACCCTATGGGCAAAGCAAGAACAACTTACAGAAAATGTACCAGAAACTTCAAATTGATGATTCATCAGGCCTATCAACATTTCCTTATAGATAGGGAAGCAATCCCATCCATCCCCCAGCGACTGTTGAAGCAATCAGTTGTCAGGGTGAGGTAAGTAATTTTCTTCAGGGGTGCAACCACTGATGAGTTGCTTTTGCTCCAATAAATAATCTCCTACCCATCGTCAAGCAAAAGAAAACATTTAAACTTAGTGGGTTACACATAAAAATAAGAGAGAAAAGCAGGGTAAGGACTTATTGGAAAGAAAAGGCCCCTTAAGAGGCAGAGGACGATAAGAGATGGGAGAAGAGTAAAACGCCTAAACATTATTATCTAAATATATGATATTACCAAAAAAACCCCCAGAAATATTCTTAGGAAATTGCCAATATCTTGTCCAGACTGGAGTTAACTTGTGTCTTCCAGATAGCTGTATATGCCTCATCTTTAATTGTTTATTTATTTATTAAAGATTTCTGCCTCCTCCCCGCCACCGCCTCCCATTTACCTCCCCCTCCCCCAATCATGTCCCCCTCCATCGTCAGCCCAAAGAGCAATCAGGGTTCCCTGCCCTGTGGGAAGTGCAAGGACCACCCACCTCCATCCAGGTCTAGTAAAGTGAGCATCCAAACTGCCTAGGCTGCCACAAAGCCAGTACGTGCAGTAGGATCAAAAACCCAGTGCCATTGTTCTTGAGTTCTCAGTAGTCCTCATTGTCCGCTATGTTCAGCGAGTCTGGTTTTATCCCAGGCTTTTTCAGACCCAGGCCAGCTGGCCTTGGTGAGTTCCCGATAGAACATCCCCATTGTCTCAGTATGTGGGTGCACCCCTCGCAGTCCTGAGTGCTCGTGCTTTCTCTCCTTCTGCTCCTGATTTGGACCTTGGGATTTCAGTCCGGTGCTCCAATGTGGGACTCTGTCTCTGTCTCCTTTCATCGCCTGATGAAGGTTAATATCCAGGAGGATGCCTATATGTTTTTCTTTGGATTCACCTTCTTATTTAGCTTCTCTAGGATCACGAATTATAGGCTCAATGTCCTTTATTTATACCTAGAAACCAATTATGAGTGAGTACATCCCATGTTCCTCTTTTTGGGTCTGGCTTATCTCACTCAGGATAGTGTTTTCTATTTCCATCCATTTGATTGTAAATTCAAGAATTCATTGTTTTTTACTGCTGAGTAGTACTCTAATATGTATATATTCCATACTTTCTTCATCCATTCTTCCATTGAAGGGCATCTAGGTTGTTTACAGGTACTGGCTATTACAAACAATGCTGCTATGAACATAGTGGAGCATATACTTTTGTTGTATGATAGGGCATCTCCTGGGTATATTCCCAAGAGTGATATTGCTGGGTCCAGGGGTAGGTTGATCCCGAATTTCCTGAGAAACCGCCACAATGATTTCCAAAGTAGTTGCACAAGTTTGCATTACAACCAGCAATTGATGAGGGTACCGCTTCCTCCACAACCTCTCCAGCAAAGGCTATCATTGGTGTTTTTGATTTTAGCCATTCTGACAGGTGTAAGGTGGTATCTTAAAGTGGTCTTGATTTGCATTTCCCTAATGGCTAAGGAAATTGATCATGACCTTAAGTGACTTTTGGGCATTTGAACTTCTGTTGAGAATTTTCTGTTCAGCTCAATGCCCCATTTTATAATTGGGTTGATTAGCCTTTTACAGTCTAGTTTCTTGATTTCTTTATATATTTTGGAGATCAGACCTTTGTCAGTTGTGGGGTTTGTGAAGATCTTGTCCCAGTAAGTGGATTGCGTTTTGTCTTAGTTTAGTTTAGAAGCTTCTCAGTCTCATGAGGTCCCAATAATTCAATGTTGCCTTTAATGTCTGTGCTGCTGGGGTTATACATAGGAAGCGATCTCCTATGCCTATCTGTTGTAGGGTACTTCCCACTTTCTCTTCTATCATGTTCAGTGTGTTCAGACTGATATTGAGGTCTTTAATCCATTTGGACTTGAGTTTTGTGCATGGTGATAGATATGGGTCTATTTTCATTCTTCTACACCTTGACATCCAGTTGTGCCAGCACCATTTGTTGAAGATACACTCTTTCTTCCACTGTATACTTTTAGCTCCTTTATCAAAAATGAAGTGTTCATAGGTTTGTAGGTTAAAATCCAGGTCTTATATATGATTCCATTGGTCGACTTCTCTGTTTTTATGCCAATACCATGCTGTTTTCATTACTGTCACTCTGTAATAGAATTTGATGTCAGGAATGGTAATGCCTCCATAAGTTCCTTTATTGTATAAGATTGTTTTGGCTATCCTGGGTTTTTTGTTTTTCCATATAAAGTTGATTATTGTCTTCTCAAGGTCTGTGAAGAATTTCGATGGGATTTTGATGGGGATTGCATTGAATCTATAGATTGCTTTTGGTTGAGTTGCCATTTTTACTATATTGATCCTCCCAATCCAAGAGCAAGGGAGATCCTTCCTTTTTCTGGTATCCTCTTCAATTTCATTCTTCAATGCCTTAAAGTTCTTGTCAAATTGATCTTTCACTTCCTTGGTCAGAGTTACCCCAAGATATTTTATGCTTTTTGTGGCTATCATGAAAGGTGATGCTTCTCTGATTTCTCTCTCTACTACCTTATCTTTAGTGTATAGTAAGGCATCTGATGTTTTGGAGTTGATCTTGTATCCTGCCACATTACTAAAGGTGTTTATCAGCTGTAGGAGTTCTTTGGTAGAATTTTTGGGGTCTCTTATGTATACTATCATATCATCTGCAAATAACGATAGTTTACCTTCTTCCTTTCCAATACGAATCCCCTTGATTCCCTTATGTTGTCTTATTGCTATTGCTAGAACTTCAAGCACTATATTAAAGAGGTATGGAGAGAGTGGACATCCTTGTCGTGTTCCTGATTTTAATGGGATGGCTTTGAGTTTCTCTCCATTTAATTTGATGTTAGCTGTCAGCTTGCTGTAAATAGCTTTTATTATATTTAGGTATGACCCTTGTATCCCTATTATCTCCAATACTTTTATCATCAAGGGATGTTGAATTTTGTTGAATGCTTTTTCAGCATCTAATGAAACGATCATATGGTTTTTTTTCTTTCAGTTTATTTATATGATGGATTGCATTGATAGATTTTCGTATTTTGAACCAGCCATGCATCTCTGGTATGAAGTCTACTTGATCATAATGGATAATTTTTCTAATGTGTTCTTGGATTCGGTTTGCCAGTATTTTATTGAGGATTTTTGCGTCAATGTTCATGAGTGAGATTGGCCTGTAATTTTCTTTCTTGGTTGAGTCTTTGTGGGCTTTGGTATCAGAGTAACTATAGCTTCATTAAAGGAACTTGGCAATGATTCTTCTGTTTCTATATTGTGAAATACATTAAGGAGTATAGGTATTATCTCTTCTTGGAAGTTCTGGTAGAATTCTGCATTGAAACCATCTGGTCCTGGGCTTTTTTTGGTAGGGAGGTTTTTGATAACCTCTTCTAATTCTTCGCGAATAACAGGTCTATTTAGATTGTTCACCTGGTCCTGGTTTAACTTTGGTATATGGTATTTATCTAAAAATGTGTCCATTTCTTTTGCATTTTCCAGTTGTGTGGTATCCAGGCTTTTGTAGTAAGATCTAATGATTCTCTTAATTTCTTCTGTGTCTGTGGTTATGTCCCTCTTTTCATTTGTGATCTTATTAATTTGCATAACCTCTCTCTGACGTTTGAATAGTTTGTATAGGGGTTTTTCAGTCTTGTTGATTTTCTCCAAGAACCAGCTTTTTGATGCATTGATACTTTGGATTGTTGTCTGTGTTTCTATTTTGTTGATTTCAGCCCTCAGTTTGATTATTTCCAGTCTTCTACTCCTCCTACGTGAGACTGCTTCTTTTTTTCTAGAGCTTCCAGGTGTGCTGTTAAGTCTCCAATGTATGCTTTCTCTGTTTTTTTTTTTAAGTGGGCACTTAGTGCTATAAACTTTCCTTTTAGGACTGCTTTCATAATGTCCCATAAGTTTGAGTATGTTGTTTCTTTATTTTCATTCCATTCAAGGAAGACTTTAATTTCTTTTTTTAATTCTTTCTTGATCTAGGTGTGGTTCAGTAGTTTACTGTTCAGTTTCCATGAGTTTGTAGCCTTCCTGGGGTTAGCATTGTTGTTGAATTCTAACTTTAATCCAAGCTGGGCGATGGTGGCGCACGCCTTTAATCCCAGCACTCGGGAGGCAGAGTTAGGCGGATCTCTGTGAGTTCGAGACCAGCCTGGTCTAGAGAGCTAGTTCCAGGACAGGCTCCAAAGCCACAGAGAAACCCTGTCTCAAAACAAAACAAACAAAAAAAAAAAAAACAAAAAAAAACCAAACTAACTTTAATCCATGGTGATCTGATAAGACACAGGTGGTTACTAATATTTTTTTGTAACTGTGGAAGTTTGCTTTGTTACCGAGTATGTGGTCAATTTTTGAGAAGGTTCCATGAGCTGCAGAGAAGTATGTATATTCTTTCCTATTTGGGTGGAATGTTCTATAGATATCTGTTAAGTCCATTTGCTTCATTACCTCCATTAATTCTCTTATTTCTCTGTTAGGTTTCTGTCTGATTGACCTGTCCATTGGTGAGAGAGGTGTTGAAGTCTCCTACTATTCGTGTGTGCGGTTTGATGTCTGCCTCGAATTTTAGTAATGTTTCTTTTACGTAAGTGGGTGCTTTTATATTAGGGGCATAGATATTCAGGATTGAGACTTCATCCTGATGAATTGTTCCTGTTATGAGTATAAAATGTCCCTTTCCCTCTTTTCTGATTGATTTTAGTTTGAAGTTAACTTTGTTAGAAATTAGTATGGCCACACCTGCTTGTTTCTTAGGTCCATTTGCTTGATAAGCCTTTTCCCAGCCCCTTACTCTGAGTAGATGCCTGTCTTTGTGGTTGAGATGTGTTTCTTGTAAACAGCAGAATGTTGGATCCTGTTTTTGTATCCAATCTCTTAGCCTGTGCCTTTTTATAGGTGAGTTGAGTCCATTGACATTAAGTGATATTAATGATCAGTGGTTGTTAACTCTAGTCACTTTTTTGGTAGTAGAGTTTGTGTGTTTCCCTTTCTCGAGTTGTGCTGGTGAAGGGTCTCTAGATATCTGAGTTATTGTGGTCATTGTTGGACTCCTTGGTTTGTGAGTTTCCTTCTATTACTTTCTGTAAGGCTGGATTTGTGGCTACGTATTGTTTAAATTTGTTTTTATCCTGGAAAAGTTTGTTTTCTCCATTTATAGTGAACGAAAGCTTGGCTGGGTATAGTAGTCAGGGCTTGCACCCATGGTCTCTTAGTTTCTACAGTACATCTATCCAGGACCTTCTGGCTTTCATGGTTTCCAAAGAGAAGTCAGGTGTAAGTCTGATCGGTTTACCTTTATAAGTTACTTGACCTTTTTCCTTTGCAGCTCTTAATATTCTTTCTTTAATCTGTATGTTTTTTATTTTGATTATTATATGGCGAGGGGATTTTTTTCTATCCAGTCTATTCAGTGTTCTGTATACTTCTTGAACCTTCATAGGTATATCTTTCTTTATCTTGGGAAAGTTTTCTTCTATAATTTTATTAAATATATTTTCTGGACCGTTGAACTGCACTTCTTCTCCTTCTTCTACTCATATGATTTGTAGGTTTGGTCTTTTTATTGTGTCCCAGATTTCCTTAATGTTTTGTGATGAGAGTTTGTTAGATTTGCTGTTTTCTTTGATCAGTGTGTTTATTTTCTCTATGGTATCTTCACAATCTGAGACTCTTTCTTCTATCTCTTGTATTTGGTTGGTTATGCTTGTTTCTGTAGTCTCTATTCATTTACCTATATTTTCCATGTCCAGCCGGCCCTTTGTTTGTGTTTTCTTCCTTGCCTCCATTTCAGTTTTCAAGTCTTGAAGTGTTTCCATTATCTGTTTGATTGTTTTTCCTTGGTTTCCTAGGGTATCATTCACTGATTTACTCAATTCTTCAAACTTTCTGTTATACTTCTCATCAATTTCTATAAGGGCATTTTTACATGCTGTTTAGGGGCCTCTATCAATTTCATAAAGTCAATCTTTTCTACTTCTTCTTGATTAAGGTGTTCATGTCCTCTTGTTGTGAGGTCGCTGGGTTCTGGTGGTTTCATGTTGTTTTTCAGATTGTTGGGTGATTTCTTGCATTGGCGCCTACCCATCTCTTCTTCTCAATGCTCCCTAATGGATCTTCTTTTATAGGATCGGTTCTCCTTGCCCACTGATGTACCTTCCCAGTGATGGCATTCCCCAGTGATGGCTCTCCTCGTGCCTAGATCAGATCTCCATGCTGGTTGGGTAGTTCTTAAACAAAGGGCCTACCTTGCTTGCTGCAGGCAGGCTATTGAGACAAATGAACTACCGCCCGCCCGGTTGCCGTCACGATTCGGTCCCAGCGCCCAAAGAGGCTGAGCCGGGTGATGTTAGGTGTCCGAAGAGGGGAGGGAGGCAGAAGGGGGGGTTCTGGATGCAAGCTGGGTGGGATAGGAAGAGAGAGGCAGTATCTGGGGAGTATAGCCCCTGTACGAAGACCAGGAAGTATCTGAAGGCATTTTCTGAGCTTCATTTTTTTCCCTAAACACTTGACTTTGTTTTAAGTTGACAAAAATAAAAATCAGCAAATCAACCAATCAAGCAGTCAAATAGTAAACAAAACAACTAGACAGTATTTCTACTTACTGCACTTGGTTAACATTTCACCTTTCTCTACTCAATCCTCCATTGCCAAGTTCTCATTGACTAGTCTTTGAGTATTATTTTTTATGAAATCACTTTTCACTGTCCACACAAGTGGATACAAGTGTCTAGTGTTTGTGCCTCCTGAAACCAACGTGTTTCTCTTTTGTCTTTAGTTCAAGACATACTCCAGGAAATCTTACTCAGAACAGGAGCTGGACTATTCTCAAATAAAAGTCAATTTATGTAAGATAATGGAATCCCTCTCATCCAACCATGATGGCTCCCAGAAATAGGCAATCTAAGGCAAAGAAAAGCACACTCTGATTGTAGGTGCTAGGTGCAACTATTCCTCCATGCTATCTTCATTAACATGATCTTAACATGTCATGTGTTGGAGACAGTCAGGTTGTGAATATCAATGCCACACTATTCCCAGTGATCTGAAGACAGTTAGGTCTTGTTTCAAGAGCTCTGGGGAAGACCTTCATAAACCAGAGAAGACATATAAGGTGAGACATTCTGGGGATTGGTCAGGGTGAGTTCAGTGATCAAGAGTCTTTGTAAGGTTTCTCAGAAAGTGGAAATGTTAGTATTTGGGACAAGGAACTGAAGCTCCCTATGACAAGCAGATGTCTCCAAATCTCCCTCCACACACATATACACACTCAGAATGTCTTTCTCCAGCATCTGTGAAGACATCAGTTTGGTGACATATTGCCACACAAATTGGGTGGGTTTCAATCCCTTGTATATGAGGGAGGAGAACAGGTAACCAGTATTGAAGAACTATACCTCTCTCATGTGGTTTTTCAAGACAGGGTTTCTCTATATAGCCCTGGCTGTCCTGGAACTTGCCCTGTAGACCAGGCTGGCCTCAAACTCACAGAGATCTTCCTGCCTCTGCCTCCCTAGTGCTAGGATTAAAGCCATCACCACCCAGTACCTATAACTTTTTTGAGAAGAGGTTGTTGCTCATGGCTCCCACTTATTCCAATGATATCCTGTTACAGAGAAGTGAGTCTAGACAAAGTGGCACAAATGTCCCACAAAATGCCTGCCTGAATTTACTGTTTTTCTTCTCTAGGCCTTCCAGGATATTTCTCAACACTTCACTGAGGAAGAGTGGGCAAACCTGGCCATATGGCATAAATGTGCTAATGGGTTTATGAAAAGAAACTACATCAGAATGACAGGCCTAAACTAAGTAGCAGGAATTTGTGGGTTCAAAGAAGCCCAGGTGTCCCCTATTCCCTTTTAATGCTGGGGTTTCTTCTGAGCCTGTAGTTGGTCCCCCTCCGCTATGTTCCTTCTCTTCATGGGAAAATGTCCAGGGAGTTGTTGAGCATCCTGACCCTTTGTATCCCGTCCATGACTGAAAGCAGAGATCAGCCAGCACAGTGCAAGTCTGTGTCCTGGGCTTTTATCTCCTGTAGGCCTTAGTTCCTGTGGGTATTATTAAATGGGAAACATCCCAGAATTCCCCGTGTATCCATCTGCTCATGCTTCCTGGTGAGGGACTAACAGTTTGATTCTTTCCTTAGTCAATATCCTGGTTTTCATGACTTGCAAGGAGCAGGCCATGGGATTCTTGATCAATGATTCTTATAATGGCCGTAGCCATAGCAGTGAAGCTGAGTGGGCAGAGCGGGTCTATGAAGGTCTTTCAGTCAAGATGCCTGGCTAAAGAGTAAGAAGCTTCTTTCTTTGGGTCAGGGCTGAGTGGACATGTATTATGTATTATGGATAATAAGCAAATAGTAAACATGTAACACCTTCAGTTTATAGTCTACATTGTCCGGTGCCATGTCCTAAACACAGACAATCACACTTCACCCAGATAGACATGAGCAGATCTTGATACCTTTTCTCTGGATACTTTATCCTAAAGTCTTGTACTTTCAAGAAACTCATGTAACCAGGGTACAGGAAACAAGATGGATTTGCTTGCTTTTCTGCTCTAACTCAAAGCCTCCAAGGGGAGTCAGAATATCCTGAGAATATTCAGGCTTTGCAGAGAACTGGAGAGAGTTGATGACTGGGTGAGTAGCAATGGGAATGCACTGCAGTTTCTTTTCCTTATCTCTCATTGTCTCAGTTCCATATAGGTGGGAAAAAACCCACAAAAGCTCATGGTAAGTACATGGTGGGTCTTCAGGATCATGGGCACAACTCTGAAATCATAAATATCAGCTTTAAAAGAAATGAAAGTTTATCACAATGAAGAATTAATCGATAGTGTTCTTACTCTCTTCAAAGAAAATTTTCAGACCTGATTCTCTGTTTTCATGGATTTATATTAATTTTCACTTGTGTGTGTGAGTGTCTGTGTGTGTGTGTGTGAGATAACTGTTAACATGGCAAATGTGCTTCAATGCAGAATAAAGAAATGTGCCAAACAAGAACATGTTGAGATCCCACAGGATGCAATTGTGTAAAGACACCAAACAGTGTGAGTCTGTCACGGTTTAAATGTGAAACATCCACCCAGTCACTCTTGTCTTGGCACCTGAGACCTCTATTAGTGGTGTCGTTATGAATAGCTCTGGAACCTTTTGGACATGAGAAAGTTGTTAGACATCGGGGAATATGAATTTTGCATAAGGGGTTACAGGCCAGATGGTTTTCCTGCTCAGGCTCTCTGTAGTCTGGCCCACTGCCATGGGGTGATTGAGCTGTGCCACAAGCTCCTACCAGCACAGAGAGAGCCCCAACTTCCAGGCTTCCACCCATGGCAGATTGTTCTCTTCAGTTGTGAGTCCGAATAGGTCCCTTCTCACTTCAGTTGCCTCTTTCAAGTTTTTGTACAAATAATGTAGGAAGTGAAGAGTTTCACACCAGGAACAAACAGCTGAAGTGCGTATTTCACATATCAAAGCAGACCTGGTCTCCAGGCTCTCCCAGCACCTCTCAGTCCCTACCTTTAACAGGGTGTGGCTCACAGCAAACCCACCCTCTGCCCTGAACTCTTCAGCACAGAGGTTGAGCTGTTCATCCGCCAGAGGCCCTTCCCTATACATCCAGATATTTTGGTTACTTGCCCCTCTCTTCTCTTTTGGACCTTTGTCTCCTGGCTGCTGCACCTGGTTCCCATTTCTTCCTCCCCCTCCTCCTCTCCCTACATGGCCCAGCTCAGTCTGTTCATGTCCACTCTGCACTCTCCCAGATGTCCCTGCCTCTGACCATGCTCTCCTACATATCTACAATAAGCTTTCTCCTACATATCGACAATAAACTTTCTCCTCACATGTGTACAATGAGCTTTCTCCTACATATCTAAAATAAGCTTTCTCCTCCATTATATCTACAATAAACTTTCTCCTACATATCTACAATAACCTTTCTCCAGATGTAGAACTCTCAGCTCCTTCCCTACATGCCATTATGCTCCTGCTATGATGACAATGGACTAAACCCCTCACTTAAGCCAACCCCTATTAAATGTTTTCCTTTATAGAAGTTATGTTCATGGTGTCTCTTCACAGTAATAAAACACTAAGTAAAATAGTGGCACATGAGGTTTACTGATCTAGCATGACTACTATGTTTGTATCTTCATTATGGGTGTAAAAGTCAGGAATGTGTGCGGTTTGATGGCTGCCTTGAGTTTTAGCAATGTTTCTTTTATGTACGTGGGTGCTTTTATATTAGGGGCACAGATGTTCAGGATTGAGACTTCATCCTGATGAACTGTTCCTATTATGAGTATAAAATGCCCCTCTCCATCTCTTACCTTGCTTGCTTCACCCACTTTCCTTGAGAACTCAAGGGTACTCTAGTTGGTTGATCCTTCAGAGTTGGTGGAATCAAGCCATTTGGTTTCTTCCTGGACAAACACTTCCTGATCCCTTCTTATCTGAGGTAGGTTCTCTCTGATGCAGCACAGTTAATAAAACCCAGAGACAGAAACTTGGATCCAACTTGAAGTTCAGAAAAGTGAAACAGTCAGCCTCTGGCTCTATCTCAATCCAAAAAGACAATCCTGCCTACGGGAATCTCAGAATGAGACTGTGTGAGAGTTGTCTTTTCCTGACCGTACCCTTTTATATTCCTCTCTAGTTCTGGGATTAAGGGCATGCACTACTACCACCTGGTTTCCATGGCAAGCTAGCATGGCTACTGGGATTAAAAGTGTGTCATTGTGGCTACTGAAACTAAAAGGTATGTGTCACCATTGTCTGGTCTGTATGGCTGGCCAGTGTAGTTGTTTTACTCTTCTGAGCTTCAGGTAAACTATTTATTAAAATAAAAATGAATTGCCACTACACTCTGAGATATATAACAAGTTAAAATTGAGCAGTTAGATCTCCAAGAGCCTATGTATAAATGGAGGTTTCGTTGTCCTTGTCCTGCCCCATAGCCACTTCCAAATCACTCAGAAACTTAATATTAATTGTAAACTGTTTGACCAATAATTCAGTGTGGAGGCCCAAAACTGTGAGCCTATTTCCACCTTGCCTGAAGGTCAGAGAGTTTTGTCTTGCTCAAAGTTGTTTGCAACAAGTGTGGCTACACGCCCTGATGTAGGGTGTGGTTACTAGGTGTTTTGAACATTACGATGGTCCATACAGGTAGATCCACTCCATCCTGACCAAATGTCAGAGAATTCAAGCACACTTCTGCTCCTTCTTTGGAGTTAGGAGGTTTGACCTAGAAAGTGGTTGCCTTTAGGATGCTTGGTCTAGGGTGGGCTCACTGCCTAAACAACAGAATGCATTTCTCAAGAATTAATGACTTGATGTCTCAAAGTATTGAAGCAAGTACGTGCTCCAGTTGTTCTTTGTATCATGTTAAAGCAGTCCTTTGTGTTCTTCTTCCTGTTGTATTGGCGTATAATAGTGTATGGAAAATTAAGCATGGGCGGACTCAGAAGTCAGAATTCAGCATTCAAGAGTTTCCCTCTCAGTACTATCCTATGTGTCTGTGATTCCTTCTTAGGTCTGTTCCTCCTACCTAACTTTTCTAAGTCTCATGACCCTACCCTAGAACATACAAACCCACCATGGCTAGGACTTCAGCAGTATTTAACCTAGATCCTGACAGTTCAGGCTTATTACTAACTAGTTCTTACATTTAAATTAACTCATTTATTAATTTATATATTGTCTTGTGGCTCTCTCTTTTATTGGTCTCTTGGCATGTTGTTTCTTGGGCAGCTGCTGGCATCTCTCTATCTTTACCTTTCTTCTCCCATATCTCTGCTTGGAATTCTCACCTGGCTCTATCCTGCCTTGCCATAGGTCAAAATAGCTTCTCTATTAAACAATGAGAAGAATAAATATTTACAGCATTTAGAAGGGTTATCCTACAAAACTTACCCTTTTCTGTCTAATTAAAAAGGAAGATTTCAACTTTAACATAGAAAATTACAGACAATAAATGTTTGTAAGTAGGAATTACAGCAAAGCATAATGGCAGGAGCAATGTGAGAAAGTATAATGATGTGCTCTTATGAATACATCATAGTGAATGTTAGCCTTTTGGATGCTAACTCAAGAAAGTTAACTTAAAACAATACATTTTGGGACAGCAAAATGCTTCATTTGATAAAAAGGAAAGTATCTTATTTAAAATAAAAATATATCAGGGTAGAAGGCAGAATAATAAAAGCCTGATTTAGAAACAACAGGAATAGAGTGCTTCTAAGCTCACATGTGTCTTCTTTCCCGCAGATTGTGCATGGTTTCCCTATGCTACGAATGAACAAGAAGAGTGAAAGTTACCTCGACACTAGTAGCTCATGAAACCTCTTGATCTCCGCAGTATTGGTAAAGTGACACCTTTTCTAATACCTCATGCAGTATTCTCTCAGTGGGGGCAGGTGTGATGCTGTACCTGGCACCACATTCTTTGGTACCTACATCCGTGTTGCACAGTCATGCCTTCTTATTCCTTGACATCATTCTGCACACCATCCTGGTCTAGAAGTGTCTTCTCCCTCTGTTTGTTCTTTTATTTACTCTCCACACATGCTTATGTGCAAAGATTTATATTTCATAGCATCTCTGCCCTTCACAGACCCTGTGGATTCCTTTATTGCTTTTCTTCCCCAAATCTTCTTGGATTCACACCCCTAGTTATGTGAATACTTTCACTTTTTGTGAATCTCACACTGGAAAAAGGATATAATCAGAAGTTTCAGTTCAGGAAACATGATTCATTTACTGCACTCCTTATTACTCCACACTTCTGGGGTCCTCTTTATTTAGTAGAAATGAAAGGCTAGGATACCTCAGATGTGAGGATGCACATTAAAGATGCACAACCAAGACCTACAGATCATTCCACACTTTGCCTGGGTGGGAGGGGCTCAACAGGCTCTATTGTTCTCAGGGAGTATATAGCAGTTAATAGTTTTTTGGTAAGGGGCAAAAAAGTCTAATCCCTCTCTAAGGACCCTTTACCCAAGGAGTGGGGAAGATTTTCTTTATTGTTGTAGCCACTGGTTAGCTGCAAACAATACAAATAACCCTTCACCTAGGCTCCCCTAAGAAACCCTGATCAAAATATTGGTTCCCCTTAAAGAAACCAACAGGAAAGTAGAAAGTAGAAATGAGCGGGATCTAAAAGCACATCATTATGAGTGGGAGGCAGTGAAGACAGCATAATGTGGAGTGAATGACATAAAATACATTATATTCATATGTGAAAGTGTTATAAGAAACTCTCAAATATAAACAATATATGCTGGAAAACCTTAGAAACAGAAAATGCATGAGAAGATGCTTTGTAACTTGTAAAACACTGTAGAAATACAACTGATACATACCCTTAATATGTAAAGGATGTGGAAGGAAGCAGCATGGGGAGGAGACAGGTCCACATGGCTCAGGAAGGGCTCAGGGGTGCCTGCACTTCTGATGGAAAGCAGGATAACCTGCAATATGTCATGTTCTACTCAGTGTCATTTATACACCATTGCCTTCACAATATCACACTAAATGAAATATGGATGGGAGTATGTTCTAGTGGGAGGAGGTGGCAAATCTACACATAATAGTAGGGGTGGGGCAGAAGCTCATAGCTGGAATGCCCTTTGAACAGTATTGCTGCTATTCTAAATCTGTTATCCTCTCTGAGCGAGAGCTATCAGACAGCACAGAGAAGGCCTATGGCCATGAGCTTGGAATCAGCTCTCTGCTTGTCTGATGAAATGGGGGTGAACACTTCTTTCCTGAACCAGCCCTCATTTGGCAACCTTTCTCCACATCAGGACCCAAGAGGAGACGTGAGAGCACCACAAACCACAGGTTGCAAAACAGAAAGCTCTCCTAACATTTTAAGAGGACAGAAACCATGAAGAATATGACTACATCTATACATGAACCCTCAACATCTCTCCCTCACCCTTAAAAACATACTTTAATTCTATGTTGTGATGATTGGTTCCCCCAAATCAGTGATTATTCTAATCCTTTGAAGTGCAACATGGAAGCTTTCTCTGGATAATAGGATTATGTTGTGGATAAAAGGAATTGTCTTTACTCAGGATGATCTGGGCTCCCAAACCCAAGGTCAGCTCTCAATGTGTAGGCTGTATAGAGGCCCAGTGAGGCTGCCTCTGTGATCTGAGCAGAGGGTTTTCTTAGGATGCTGGCTCTGCTATGGGGCAGAAGGAGAATGTGAAGCCTTGGTATGGCAGGAGGAAGAGTTGAAGACTGTGTGAGTAGCAGTGCGAATTCATTGGCATTTCTTGTCTTTCTCTCGTTTCCTCAGCCTCAGACAGAAAGGAAGTTGATGATGAGAAGAATGTAGCTGTCATTCACAATCACAAGCAAAGCCCTGGAATCTTTAATATAAATGTTATAATAAATGAAATGAATATTTCCCACAGTAAGGCATTAAGGGTTACTGTTCTTCCTGTGTGCCAAGCACACTCTCAAACCTGCTTCTCTGTTCTCTTTGGACTCATTTAATTTTCTCTTAGCGATATGTTTGTTGGCCTGCACATGTTTAAGCCATGTGTAATTGCATGTGGGGTCAGGTGAGGACATACAGAAGCCAGAAGATGGCCCTGGGGTCCTCAGAGATGATGGGCTTTCAGCTGGTTGGGAGCTGTCTGGTGAAAATGATGGGTTCCCATCAAGTCCTCTAAAAGGGCAGAAAGCACTTTGCATTGCTGAGTCATCTCTGCAGCTCTCCAAACCTTGCTCTGACCATGTAAAAAAATTGTGTTAGTGCTGTTTGTTCTCATCGCAAATACATCAGAATTGTTCTGTGTCCTACATCGTAGGCGTTGCTCTCACTGTTTGCAGAACACTCTACTGAATGCCGAGCGCCCTATTGACATTTCTTTTCATGCTTGCTTTGAAACACTCTGTTCCTACTGCTCTAACTCTGCGTCATGCGCTCCCTAAACAATCATTAGTGTGGGCCAGACTGTGCAATTGCCCTTCTGCCTTGGACACTCTCAGCATTATGCTTTCTCTGTGGTAAGGAGCCTCTCGGTTTTTTATCCTTACCGTGTGACAATGATGTTAATCATCCATAGTTCCTTGAACCAGGCATACGTATAATGCATGTTGCTGTCTGTTTTCTTGAGCTTATCTTAGAACTCATATACTATGACTCATTTTCTGTATTGAAGTTCATTACTCTTCTCTTGTCGAAATGTGGGCACTGCTATTTTGTAATTTCAGATAACTTGATATGAACTTGCCCCCCCACACACACACACACAAAGAGAGAGAGAGAGAGAGGGAGAGGGAGAGAGAGAGAGAGAGAGAGAGAGAGAGAGAGAGAGAGAGGGATCCACTTTCTGCAGGTATCGCCAGTCTTCCTCCACTAGAAAGGCATCTGGGTTAGCTCATCTGGCTGTGTTTACTAGTCAGCACGTGCTGTGCAGGAGAAACTCCCATTCTTCCCTGACCCTGCATCAGCCACTGACACATATAAAATGTTTGCAAAAGTTGTAAAAGTCCTCCTGGTTATTGCTTCTTTTACATCAACTTGACACAAGCTTGGGTCATTTTTGAAAAAGGAATCTGTAGGAGGAGCTGCGGCCTGCATTCTTGCCTCCTGGCTCCCAGCCAACGGCTAGCTTTACCCGAAATAACAACACACAAACTGTATTCATATAAACACTGCTTGGCCCATTCCTATTAATATGTGTAGCACCACGAGGTGTGCTTACCAGGAAGATTCTAGCCTATGTTCATCCTGGGTCGGAGCTTCATCGCGTCTGCCCTGGAGAGCAGTGGCATGGCATCTGAGCTCACTTCATCTTCCTCCCAGCATTCTGTTCTGTTTACTCCACCCACCTATGTTCTAACCTATCAGGCCAAGCAGTTTCGTTATTAATTAACCAATGAAATCAACAGATTGATATGTGACACTCCCACTTCAGGAATCCTAGTTGAAAAAATATTTCTGTTTGGGATTGGCCTTTAGGCATGTCTGTAGATCTTTCTATTAGTTGATGACTGATGTAGGAGAGTCCAGCATACTAGGGGCAGTGCTACCCTTGTGCACTAGTCCTGAATGCTGTAAGAAATCACGCTGAGCATGTGATCAAGAGCAAGCTGATAAGCTGCACTCCTCAATGACCTCTTCATCAGTTCCCACCACCAGGTTCCTCCCTTAAGTTTCTGCCCTGACTTTCGTGAATGACAGACTACAAGCTTTAAGATGAAATAAACCGTTTCCTCTTCAAAATGCTTTTGGTGTTGTTTTGATTTTTTTAAACATAGCAATAGAAACCCCAATTAAAATACTTTCTTTTATTCTTGAGCACTGAGATTTGTTTGTGAGAATATCATTTTTGGCAATTTTTTAGAAACTAACTTGATTCATGAAAGCTGTTATGTATTTAACAAAGCAAAAGCAAGTGGATATGAATTGTGTACTGGGCCCAGGTATGACTCAGATCATCAGGTATTTCACAACCAAGAGCTTGAGAACTCGCTTTTGGATGAGCACTAGGATTGGGACAGTCCTCCTACAGTATAAATGGGAGTATACATGAAGCAGTCAGCTCTGTGCAAGTAAGAAGAGGGAGAGGACTCTATTTTGGACCTTACCATTGTATGTTGAAATCAATTAAAGCCACCCTTGTTTAGATGATGTGTACATCAACATTAGATGTTTTATGGAGGGTCGGTCCCTTGTTCTTTCCTGCCAGGCTAGCTTACACCCAAAATAACCATATGGAAATTGTAATCATTGAAACATTGCCTGGCCCATTATTTCTAACCTCTTATTGGCTAACTCTGATATATTCATTTAACCCATCTCCATTAATGTTTATCTCCACTTGACTGTGGCTTACCGGCATGAGTCTAACCAGCGTCCATCTTGGGTTGGAGAAGTATGGCGTTTGCAATACTTCCTTTCTTCCCATCATTCTGTTCTCTCTACTCCACCCACCTAAGGGATGCCCTATCAAAAGGCCAAGGCAGTCTCTTTATTCAACCAATGAAAGCAATACACAAAGAGAAGGACCTCCTACACCATTTAGGGGTTTGCTCTTGTTTCCACAGGAAAAGAAAATTTGTGGATACCGTCAAAATTGATAATGGTTTGATTTGAAGAGGAGAAACCTCTTGGACAGGAGAAATGACAGCTCATCCACAATAATGATAATCATACAGGTGGTAAGAGAAACATATAGATGGGGGCAGGGTCCTGTTCTTATCCCTGCCAGACAATACTTATCTTCAAAAAATTCAAGGGACCCTGGATATTTCAATACTTACAGATGGAAAAAATTACTACCCAATATGGATTACCAAGAAAATCGAATAGATTCTGTAAATCATAATACTTACAAATATTTTTTGTTATTTATATTCATAAGTATATAGAGCTGATTTTGGGGTTGGACTCTGGCTCAGTCCTTCTCTAATTCCAAGCCTGTTGTTAAGAGAAAACCCAGAGTTTCTGTCTCATGTCAAAAGCCATGATATGGGACAGAAGGAAAAAAGGAATTTAGAAAACATCTTTGCTTTTCTTCATATACATCATGCCTTTCATTGAATATCTCTATCATACCATTCATTGAATATATGTATATCTGTATATGTCTATATAATTAATGTGTAAGTTTTCCACAATGAACAATGAATTTTCCTGAAGTAATCTTTGAAGTTTCCAGGAAGAAGATGGGGCCCCGTAACAACAACTCCACCTGGTTGATATGATGTCATGATACTGATAGTGCTACTACAAGGCCTGTTTTGGGTGCCAGCTGCACAAGATGGTTCCTACTTGGTTAACTGAAATGGTGCACATCTTATACAACATTCTGGCCAGGCCTCCACAAAATATTCAGAGACTATTTGCAATCTTATAAGACATTAATCTTGAAATTTAACCATCATTTTACTTTCATAGGATCCCTCAGAAAGAACTTTGCCCCATGACAGCTGAAAATAATTCTAGAGGACAATGTAATCTCTCCCTGTAAAGTATGTCCTCGGGTTTAGGGACATCATTTAGGGGTTGATTATAATTAGTATATGGTTGAGGGTTAGGAGAGGAAGTTTATAAGCTCAGGGATCTTTTTGAAAAAAAAAAGGAAAATTGGATGATAGAATAATAGATTGGTATTTGTGAGTTATTGTTTATAGATAATTACATTGGCATAGATTTTGGTATATGGATACAAAATTAAATTATATTGAATATTGTATGCATGCATGGTTCTACCTCTCTTTAAAACTTATTTTATGTATATATATATATATATATATATATATATATATATACATTTACTATATTGCAGTGTACATTTATACCTCTGATTAAGATACTTATATATTATTTATGTATTGATATTATTTTACCATATTGCAATGTATACTTGTATATTGTTTACATTTGGAGGTCATTGTCCACATTTATTGCACAGTTGTTTATTTTTTTAGGCTTTTTTTAAATTAAAAATTTCCACCTCCTCCCCTCCTCCCTTTTCCCTCTCCCTCACCCCACTCCCCATATCCCACTCCCCTCCCCCTCCCTTTCCAGCCCAAAGAGCAGTCAGGGTTCCCTGCCCTGTGGGAAGTCCAAGGTCCTCCCCACTCCATCCAGGTCTAGGAAGGTGAGCATCCAAACAGGCTAGGCTCCCACTGTTGAAATACAGAGCGGCGAGGCTGTGTCCCGCCACCCGGCTAGCTTTACCCGAAATAATTACACGGAAACTGTATTCTTTTAAACACTGCTGGACCCATTAGTTTCAGTTTCTTATTGGCTAGCTTTTACATATTGATCTAACCCATTTCTATTAATCTTTGTAGCCCACGAGCTGGCTTACCAGGAAAGATCTCAACCTGCATCTGTCTGGAGTGGGAGAACCATGGTGACTCCTTGACTCAGCTTCTTTCTCCCAGCATTCTGTTCTGTTTACTCCGCCTACCTAAGGGTTGGCCTATAAAATGGGTCTAGGCAGTTTCTTTATTAATAAGAAATCACTCCCACATCATCCCACAAAGCCAGTACATGCAGTAGGATCAAAACTCAGTGCCATTGTCCTTGACTTCTCAACAGCCCTCATTGTCCACCGTGTTCAGAGAGTCTGGTTTTATCCCATGCTTTTTCAGTCCCAGTCCAGCTGGCCTTGGTTAGCTCCCAATAGATCAGCCCCACTGTCTCAGTGGGTGGGTGCCCCCCTCGCTGTCTTGACTTCCTTGCTCATGTTCTCCCTCTTTCTGCTCCTCATTTGGACCTTGGGAGCTCAGACAAGTGCTCCAATGTGTGTCTCTGTTTCTGTCTCCATTCATCACCAGATGAAGGTTCTATGGTGATATGCAAGATATTCATTAGTATGGCTATAGGATCGGGCCATTTCAGGCTCTCTCCTCAGCTGCCCAAGGACCTAGTTGGGGACAACTCTCTGGACCTCGGGGAACCCCTCTAGAGTCAAGGCTCTTGCCAACGCTAAAATGGCTCCCCTAATTAAGATATATTCTTCCCTGCTCCCATATCCATCCTTCCTTCATTCCAACCATCCCATTCCCCCAAGCTCTCCATCCTGCCCTTCTCACTTTTCTCTCCCCATATCCCCTTTCCCTCATGCAAACCTACCCCCCAGTTCCCAATTTTTGCCCAGCAATCTTGTCTACTTCCATTATCCAGGAGAATAACTATATGTTTTTCTATGGGTTCACCTTCTTATTTTGCTTATCTAGTATCGTGAATTATAGGCTCAATGTCCTTTATTTATGGCTTAAAACCAATTATGAGTGAGTTCATCCCATGTTCATCTTTTGGGTCTGGGTTACCTCACTCAGAATAGTGTTTTATATTTCCATCCATTTGCATTAAGTTAGATAGGTATTAAGAATTGTAGATCAATAGTCATCTATGTTTTTCATATTTATAGTTAGACTAATCAGGTTCTTTAGATACATAGAGATTATATTCTGTCTAAATAATCTTCAATCTCTTGAAAGAGCTGTAGAAAGTGGCATTTAATCTAACTTAGTTCTGTGGTAGTGAGACACAATCACTCCTGGCAACACCAATCTATTCCCCAGAGAATGTTGAGCACCAAAGACTCCACTTGGAGCGTGTTTTCTTCTTGGCAAAACCGGCCTCTGGGCAAGGAACTGCCCATAACTCAATTACTGACAAAATACATAGTATCCGGAAATGGATAAGCAGAACTGTCAAATTTTGCCAAGACAGGGTAAGACGGTTTTGGAATTTTTTTTTTGCCTTTTCAAAAATAATCTGTCAGTTATCCTAGACCTTAACCAAGTTGATTGCTTCAACGCTGCAAATGTGACTTTGGGTAATTGCCTACGTAGCCAGTTGTCTCTGTGACTTGTTGCACGTTTTGGAAGTTGTTTGATTGTACTTCCTAATTACTCAGGTAACATTATTTCCCTTCTCAGATCTTCGAGGGGCTAAGGACTATATAAATATAGTTACTTTCCTCACATGACTTTCCCAAGGTATTTATTATACAAGACTTAAGCTAGTTAGAATAGGATATTTGTTCTTATTGTATATAATTTCATAGTAGGTTTAGAACTCTCTTACTTAAACAAAAGGGGGAGGTGCTGTGGGAGCTCCTTCCACTCCTTCAGCCAATAGTCATTGAGATACCAGCCCACTGGGGTGTGGTCTCTCTCTCTCCCCTTAAAAAGCAGTGGCAGCCCTCCACTAGCTCTCTTGCTCCAGTGACTAGATTTCTTTCCTGGCTATCATGTAGGACTGTGTTCTGTAAGTTTTTCCCCTCAAATAAATAACCCTTTCAATCCAAACTGGTGTGGGATTGTTTCGTACATTAATTAGAGGACCCCCTTTTATGTTTTAAGCCTTGCTTTTGATCTCTATCACTGAACAAAGAAACATTACCAATAGTCTTGAGAGAACATACTCAGCTGGAATCACTAATGGAGCAGACTGGACTTGTTCTCCTAGGTCATCCGGCCTTGGAAGGTAGAAACTTGTCTTTCTCCCCCTTGTATTCATGGGAGTTGGAGACCCTTGTAGATGTGAGGCATGTTGCAGGTCTCCGGGACTTATCACCTATAGGAATCAAGGAATTTAGAATTCATTCTGATGTCAGTCAGGAATGTTGAAGAGGCCATACCCTCTGTGTGTGTGTGTGTGTGTGTGTGTGTGTGTGTGTGTGTGTCTGAACATAACGGAATTTAGTAGAATCTGATTCACATATCTGTACACAGGATGTGAGATTATTTCCAAAGAGGGGGACCCTCAGAATGTGGGGAGTAGGGTGAGGAGATAGTAGGATGAAAGGTGGCAGTCAGGTAGGGGGGATAGAGCTAGGCAATGTCTCTCTCTCTGTGTGTATCTGTGTGTGTATGCATGCATTCATGGGAAGAAGATAGTTGGCTGAGCAGCAAAGCAGAGAGAAGTGTGGACCACCACTTTGTTCTCTATGGAAATAGGAAAGAATCTAATATTTGATTCGTCATTCTACCTGGACCAAAAAATCACCCATAGATTGCACAACAGAGGCAGACTAAAGGAACAGCTGTACAGGTCATGAACCATCAGAGAAAAAGCTTTTTCGGAGATTTTAGACACATTGTTCTCATCAATTTCTTAAGGTGTGTTACCTTTGTGGCATCACTGTAAGTTAGAAGAGAACACTCTTATGTTGGGGTACAGGAAAAATCTCTTTCCGTTATAAGTAGTGAACATTACCTGGTTGTCACTGGGGAAAAAAAAACAGTGTGTACATACCTTTACTACTGATAATGAGGAGGGCAGAATTCAAACAGAATAGGCACCAGGGAACATCCATGGAGATGTGAAGATCTGGAGCAAGC
This sequence comes from Microtus oregoni, assembly GCF_018167655.1. Classification (NCBI taxonomy): domain Eukaryota; kingdom Metazoa; phylum Chordata; class Mammalia; order Rodentia; family Cricetidae; genus Microtus; species Microtus oregoni. Next base: position 1,883,376 of record NW_024544604.1, read on the forward strand.
CCTGCCTACAATGGGGGAACAGGTTTGAATAGCTTAAGTAACTTGTGAAAAGATGGATGTGGACTAAAGCAGTGAAGATGGTCTTGTGGACTTCCAGATTCCTTGCAACACCTGGTTCTATAGTCAACTGATAACTGCCATATTATCTATGTAACCCTCTGGACATTCTATTAGTTTCAGAGTTGCAAATTTAGACCTGAGCTAAAGCAGAAAAATGGAAGTGTAGGTTCTTGTCATCAGGAGATTCCCTGAAGATCTCCTTCCCATCACAGCATCAATTCTTCCAAGTTCTATAGCTAAATTCCTTCAATCCTAACTACAACATGTGCTTTCCTGGAACTCTAGTCTGCAATTCATCTTGTAGAAGGCAGACTTCCTGAACTCTGTGGTCATCAAACATATGCTTTTCTCCACCAATCAACCCCAGATTAACCCCTCCTCTCTGGAATTCCCCTAACTCTGCTTAAAAGAAGCTTGTGGCCTTCCTTGGGTGTCACCAAGACCCACCCTCATGTTGAAAATAATAAAGAAATATTTTTATTGCACATATGGCTGTTGGTCTACTTTAGGAGATTCTCTCAGAGCCTAATAATTCTTGACATCATTTTGTTTTGTTTTGTTTTTTGAACCAGAGTTCCTCTGTATAACAGCTCTAGGTGTCCTGGAACTCACTCTGTAGAGCAGGCTGGCCTTGAACTCATAGAGATATGCCTACCTCTTCCTCCCATGTGTTGAGAGTAAAGGCCTGTGCCACTATCATCTGACATCTAAACATCAATTTTAAAAATTCATGAGATCCACATTCATTTTTTTCAACATGAAAGTATTTCTTTTCTTTTATAAAACAGAGTCTTGTAGCTCAGAGGGCCTCTACCTTGCTGTAAAGCAGAGGGTGACATTCAACATTTGAAATTCCTGCCTCCATCTGTATGGTGCTGATTTCTGGTGTGTATCACTATCCTAGTTTATTGCTATGGTTGGGATGCATTCCAGGGTTTTCTGAATACTAGGCAAGCACTATAACAATTAGGCCACACTCGCAGTGTAGGGTAAAAGGGCCAAAGAAAGAACACCCCGAACCCCTCTTGACTCCAAGTCCAAAACTAAAGGAAAATCCCTCTGACCTTGAATTGACCCTGATACCAGGGCCAAGGAAAAAACTCTCTGACCCTGATTTGACTCCAAACCAAGATCAGGGCCAAGCAACAGAATCCCACACTCACTAAGTTTGACCCAAGTTAAGGCCACAAAAAGTCCCACCAATTCCAGGCTACCCTAGAAACTCCACCCCTCTCCCCGCACTCCAAGATACTCTATATAAATACTGCCTTCTTTTCAGTTCCTTGCTGCTTCTCACCTAACCAGAGGCAGCCACCCTCCTGTTTTTTTTTCTCCCTGCCAGTAAATCTTGTTTGTGAAGTGTGTTTTTCAGTGTGACTTTGTGGTATTCTTTGGCTCCTCAAGGCTAGGATACACTTTTCTTCAGAGCTGTAACACTTACATTGTGGAGGCCTTTCCCCCACCATAAGAGAGCTGTAACACTTCTATTGGGGCATCCTTTCCCTTCAGAGCTATAACACTTTCACACAGTTCCTAAAAATGGGAGTTTGCATATCAACTTGATACTTTAATTTTTCTGAAAACAACCAAATTTATTTCAAACAGCAGCCAACCAGAAACAGAAGATCAGTGAAATTGCTTCAAAAGCAACATGGACATAAGTTGTAATGACCAGAGGAAGACCCCCTGACAGTGGGGCCATCCAAGTTCAGTACACGTGAAGCTTTAGAACAGGCTGAGCTTTTCCAGGAGATACTCAGCCAAGTCATTCTCTGGGGCCCCCATCTGGCACAAGTTGGTCAGATATTGGCTCACCTCCTTCAGAACTTGGACCTGCTGATTCAGACAGCTTTGCTCCAGGATGTTTCAGAGTTAGGAGTTGCCTTTGCCCTTGGCCAATGCATGCAGGTTCAGCAGGCTCTGACTGATGGTCATCTCCTTGTGGAAGGCATACTTCATAGCATGAATGTCCTCATGCCAACTGTTGAGGTCTGGTCCCGAGATGTCAAGAAGGACAATGCAACCTCTACACTGATTCTGCAAGAACACAAACATCTAGGCAAGGTCCTTGCAGTCGTGTGACTTGCTCAAGAAGAAACTCTTCAAGTTCCCTTGGCCCACATCATCACGGTCAAGGTAGAAGGTCATAGATAAGTACACAGAGGAGGCAGAGAGTTTCAGCTAAATATAGGTATTGACAGCGTCCTCACAGCCATGGTTATAGTTCTGTCCCACTTGTGAGGATGCTTCAGCCATGGCGGGCGCTTGAACACCACAACAGTCTCAGCAACTTCTGTACCTGATCAGAGGGGCAGGATGGTGTGAACACGCACAGTCCCTGAGTCCCTCAGAAGACAGGAAGTCCCCAGTGGAGCTCAACAGAGAAGCCTCTGGAAGCTCTGAGGAAAGCCCGAAGTGACAGGGGAAATGACTATTGGCACCTGATGATGAAGTCGTTTTGACTCCAGGGCTTAGAGTGGGGAGGGGGAGGGTCAAGAGCTATGATTTGCATAGCAGCAGGGTCTGCTGGTCCCTGACTGACATAAGCTATAACACGATTGGGGGAAAGGCTACTTGTTTTTGGGGTTTTCTGTCCTGCCCCTCATCCCACAACTGTTTAACCCCAAAGAAAATCACACATAGGTCTCCATAAATTATGAGCTACTTGGCCCATTAGCTCTAGCTTTTCATCGGCTAACTCTCACATCTTGATTAACCCATTTTTCTGATCTTTGTTAGCCATTTGGCTCAGTACCTTTTTTTCTGTGAGGCAGATCACATCCTGCTGCTTTGGTGATCTGGGCAGGAGTGGGTGGAGTCAACTTCCTCCTTCCCAGAATTCTCCTGTTCTCATTACATCATTTCTACTTCCTGTCTGGTTTTCTTGCCTATATTTCCTACCTGTCCAATCAGCGTTTATTTATAAAATAATTGACAGAATACAGATAATTCTCCTGCACCACTTCCCCCTCTTAAAAAAAAAACAAAGGAAAATATCCATAGTCCATTGCTTTGGCGTGTGGGCGTAGTATTCCAGGCTACTTCCAGCAGGTTGGGGCATTGATAATTTTATGGGGCCCAAAGGAAAATTTAGAGTTATGATCAAGTCCTGACTGAAGTATCCTGTGAGTCTTGATTATCTCAGGCAGCAGTCTTGAACCTGTTCTGGATGAAGAACTCAGACATCTGGGCCATCTATTCCTGCCGAAGATTTCTCAGGTGGTCTTCCTTGATCAAACTGGATTTTTCTTAACTCTGAATAAATCCACAGCCCCTCATTTTCTGTGGAAACAGAAGCAAAATCCCTTTTCCAAAGTAACATACCTTTTGACTTTTGAAACCAAGGTATTTTCAAAATACCTATCTTGGATTAATTCTGCAGCATTTATAAGCAAATATCTTTTAGCAGCTGTTGCTCCTTCCTCAGCATTCAAACAATTCAAAGAGAGCATAATGACATACAGTATCAAGATTCTCTGTGTATTTTCTATGTTTACATGGCTTTATTTTAACCTCTATTTTTTTTTTTTACTTTTAACTTTTGGCTTTTTGAGACAGGTTTTCTGTACATCTTTGTCCTGGAATTCTCTCTGTAAACCAGGCTATCTTTGAACTTACAGAAATCGGTCTGTCTCTGCCTTTCAGGCTACTTTCTTTATTTTTTCTTTTTTAACTCTGAGAACTTTAACCTTTAGCTTGAATATATTTTTAACACACTGTAAATCATTTAGAGGCTTTCTTTCTCTTTAAATCTCTCTTTACTGTATATCTATCTTTTTTGTGACCACATGAGCCTTTAATTCACTAAGCAATCATGGCTGAGGTACTGGCTGGAGCCATGTTTAATGTGCTTAAAGTACCTTCTCAGGAAGCAAGGTGCAACATTATGTCCATAGCTCCACAGTCTGGATTGCCTGTTTGAAATAGTTAAAGTTTTCCCTGGCAGGAGGGCCCAGAAAACCGACATTTTAAGACAACACCATTTTGCTACAGCTGAAAACCAAAATGGTTTACTCTAGTTTTTACCAAGGTTTCTCAGGCTTTTTGTGGATGCAGTTATCCATGTGGGTGCCATTCTGTAACACAATCGGGTGCTAGGCTGCTTGTTTTTGGGATTTTCTGTCCTGCCCTTCATCACACAACTGTTTAATCCCAAAGAAAATCACACATAGGTCTCCATAAATTATAAGCTGATTGGCCCATTAGCTCTAGCCTCTCACTGGCTAACTCTCCCATCTTGATTAACCCATTTTTTTCTGATCTATGTTAACCATTTGGCTCAGTACCTTTTTCAGTGGGGCAGATCACATCCTGCTGCTTCGGTGATCTGGGCAGGAGTGGGAGGAGTCAACTTCCTCCTTTCCAGAATTCTGTTCTCATTACATCATTTCTACTTCCTGTCTTGTTTTCCTACCTATATTTCCTACCTGTCCAATCAGAGTTTATTTATAAAATAATTGACAGAATACAGACAATTCTCCCGCACCACTTCCCCCTCTTAAAAAAAAAAAAAACAAAGGAAAATATCCATAGCCCACATTTTGGAAATGTGGGCATAGTATTCTAGGCTACTTCCTGCTGGTTGGGGGCACTGATAATCTTATGGGTACCTAAAGAAAATTTAGAGTTAAAATCAGGTCCTGATTGGTGTATCCTGTGAGTCTCAATCATGTCAGGCAGCAGTCTTAAATCTATTCTGGATATAGAAGTCTGATATTGGGCCATCTGTTTCTACCGGAGATTTCTCAGATGGTCTTCCTTGACCGAACCTGATTTTTCTTAATTCAAAATGAATCCACAGTCCTTCATTTACTGTGGAAACAAAAGAAAAATCTCTTCTTCAAAGTAGCATACCTTTTGATTTCAATTTTGAAGTCAAGGTATTTTCAAAACATCTATCTTGGATTAGTTCAGCAGCATTTATAAGCAAATATCTTTTAGCAGCTGTTGTTCCTTCCTCAACATTCAAACAATTCAAAGAGAACATAATAGCATACAGTATCAAGATTATCTGTGTATTTTCCATCTTTATGTGGCTTTACTTTAACCTCTATTTCTTTTATATTTATTTTTTGACTTTTTGAGACAGGTTCTCTGTATATCTTTGTTCTGAAATAACTCTGTACACCAGGCTGTCCTTGAATTCACAGGGATCCATCTGTCTCTGCCTCCCCAGTGTTGGGATTAAAGGTGTCTGCCACCACACCTTGAAGTCACAGAGGTCAATCTACCTCTGCCTCCAAAGGTGTGTAACACCACACCCAACTACTCTTTTTCTTTATATTTATTTTTTAAAGGACTTTAACCTTTAGTCTGCATATGTTTTTAACACATAGTAAACCATTTAGAGGTTTTCTTTATCTTTGAATCCACCTTTACTGTACATCTCTCTCTTTTTCTGACCACATGAGCCTTTAATTAACTAAGCAATATGAATAGGATTGAAGCCATGTATTTGACAGCTAGATCCAGCCCATTCCTTAGCTTTTTGTGATTTCAGCCTCATGACAGAGGTACTGACTGTAGCCATGTTTATCGCCACAGCTCTTTGGCGGTTCAAGGTCCCTGCCAGCAAGCAAGCTGCAACAGTGTGTCCAAGAAAACACTCAAGTTCTCTCTCTGTAGCCGGCCCTCCTGCCTCAAAGAGTAAGAGTTTGCACTGGCAGGACAGCCCAGAAAGCCAGAATTTTAAACCAGCACAGCCTTTTTCCTGTTACAACTGAAAACTGAAAAGCATGTGGTCAGCTTTTCATCAACACCATTTAAGTGTTTTGTGGCAGGACCTTTTGAAAAGAGCTGCAAGGTTTTGCAGCTAAAGCTGAGTCAGGAAGCCTCTCTTAAATGAGAGCACTTGCTTGCCTCTAGCAAGCAGAGCAGACCTGGAAAATTGCTGCTACCAAGAAAACATGTTTTACTCTATTCTTTCCCAAGCTTTCTCAGGCTTTCTGTGGATGCAGCTATCCACGTGGGCGCCATTGTGTAACATTGAGAACCGAGTTGTTGGTGTTTATGTCCTGTCCAATTCCCCACAGCTGGCAAGCCCCAGAGAAAATCACACAGAGATCTCCATAAGTTATAAAACTGATTGGCCCATTAGCTCAGTCTTCTTAATAGCAATTGTAGCTTATATTAACCCATTATTCTTATCTATGTTAGCCACATGGCTCTGTACCTTTCTTAGCCAGGTAGATTACATCTTGCTTCTTCCGTGGTCTGGGCTGGACTGAGGGATGAGCTTCCTTCTTCCTAGAATCCTCCTGTTCTCCCTGCCCCGCCTCTACTTCCTGTCTGGTTTTCCCACCTACAATTCCTGCCTGACCAATCAGTGTTTATTTAAAACATGATTGACAGAATACAGATAATTCTCCCCCACCAGCTCTCCACTGAACTCAGGTTTTCTTGGCCCTTCCTTCTCCCCATTGCCCTGACTTGTGTCAGGGCCAGTAACCCCACATTCCCCTACAGGCCTGAGCCCTTTCCAGTTGTGTTATGGAAGGCCCTTTCTCCTTAACCATCACCTCCCAGTCCAAACTCCCCCACTGGTGGGGTACCTACCCTACCTCTCCTTTTAAGGTCCCTTCTCCATTCACAAACTGACAGTTGTCTTCCTGCCACCACACCAGTGGAACCTAAAGCCCCTAAACCTGCCCTGCTATCTCCAGGAGACAGAGTACTCCTCAAACAGTTAACACTTAGGTCTCTCGAACCTCCATGGACAGGACCTCACATGGTAATCCTCACCACCCCCTCAGCTGCCAAGCTCTTGGGACACACATGCTGGTACCATCTCTCCAGGTTCAAGCAGACACCTACTCCGGACACCCGGACACTTGGTCTGTTCAGCAAACAGGACCGTCCACCCTCTGGTTCTCCAGGATGCCACAATGAAGGGCCTATCTGCTCCTCATTCTGGCACACTCGTCTTTAGTGATAATTTTTTTCCCAGACACCTGCCTTCTCATCTCCCTCAAGGAACAGCTGCCTGCCTTTCCCGGGATGACAGTTCATGGGATGCCTTTCCAGCCATACCTCTCACTAAACGTGGACACCTGGCTCTCCCCTTCCCTGCGCCTTCCTGTGCCCCCAGGAAGTAGCCAGATTTGGGTCTACACCCTTTTTTCTGAAAGAGAGCCTAAATGTTTGTCATAATTACCACTCTAATTTTCTGTCACCCCTATATCCAAAGAGTCTGGAATGTCAAGTTGGGGGCATAGGCCCCAGGCCCTCGCATCTATCCCAGCCCCCAGGCTTGGTCTGGACTCCAAATCCCAGCAGGCCAGGTCCTGACCCCTCCCTGGGGGTGAGGCCAGGACCACTCCCCAGGGTATTTAAGTGATCCCTCAAAAGAGGAATCAGTGGCCTCCCTTTCTTCCTCCCGGGGGTCACATTTCCGAGGCTTCCCAGTTCCCTCTCGGGACCACCCGAGAGATCAGAACTCCCATTAAAGCTGGAAATTTCTTAATTTGGCTTGTTTTGATTTGGCTTGATTGGGAATTTTGCATTGGCAGGGAGCTCGTGTTAGGAAATATTTCTAACACCTAGTAATTATCATCTTCTAGATATTGTTAGAGAAGTTAGAAAACTTTTGATATGTCTGAAATGATGATACTTGCTGGTCTCTTATGTTTTTCTCTAGAACCTATTACATAAGGGGATCAAGAGGATTCGAATTGGAAAGGAAGAAGTTAAACTGTCGTTATTTGCAGATGATATGATAGTATACATAAGCGACCCCAAAAACTCTACCAAAGAACTCCTACAACTGATAAACTCCTTTAGTGATGTGGCAGGATACAAGATCAACTCCAAAAAATCAGTTGCCCTCCTATATACTAAGGATAAGGATGCAGAGAGGGAATTCAGAGAAGCATCACCTTTTACAATAGCCACAAAAAGCATAAAATATCTTGGGGTAACTCTGACCAAGGAAGTGAAAGATCTATTTGATTAGTGCCTACTATTATGTTGAACACTTTGTGGATACTTTCTGTTTTAAAACTTGCTATCAATTCTGCCAAATTCTTATTGAATTAAGTTTTTTTCTCTGATTTTTCTATTGTTTTCTAGACTTTGTGCAATTCTTACGTGGAACTTCTCTCACTGACACTGTAACTTGATGGCTATATTTTTTTGAAGTAGGCTTTATTCTGTAGTCCAGACTGATCTCAAAGTTACAGTCCTTTTGCTTTAAGTCTTCCAAGTGCTAGGATAACTAGTGTGTGCCACCATGTCATGCCTACTTTTGTCTTTTTTTCCCATTTACTAGTCTTCCTGATTGTTCTACTTCTGGAAATTTTTTCTCAGCTTTATCTTCCAACACTTCTGCAATGCTGATGTATAATTATGACACTCTCCAACGTGCAGATTCCAATGGTTAAGGGCATGGTACCCAACAAGGTTTTCTTCACTTTAGATGCCAGGTCCCAAGCATCTATAGGATATTTAACCTTCAGATCAACTGACTTCACATTTGGGAATTTCAACAATCCCCTCGGGCTTGAAAATTCTCTAGAATAACTCATATAACCCATGTGAGGATTATGTGTATGGGAACAATTTTATTATTAGAGTCCCATAAAATCAATTCAGTCATAACTAACAAAATAAAAAGACCTATATAAGATGAGGTCTGGAATAGTCTCTATTGTGGAGTTTTTGTGTCTTTTTCTATGAAATCTGAATGGATTGAATGGACCATCCTTTTGGAACAATAATGCTCATCCACTAAGAGGCTTGCCCAAACTAGAGTTTTTAATGGGGTTTGTTTACCTAGGCCTGGTTGGTTGAAACATCTGATTGAACTCAGTCTCTAATTCCAATCCCTTTTTACCTTGAGAGAGGTTATTTTGAGCTGATATCATCTAATTCAGAGCCTTAACCCTTTAATCATGCTATTTGGTATGTTGAGGCCAGGTTTCATCCTGAAATAATCATCTAGGGGCTCACCTATGAGTCACCTCTTTGACCGAAGTTTAAACATCATTTTAGAGGCTTAACGTGAAGAACAGAGTTGTCTACCATTGAAGAAATGTCAAAGGTTTAGAAACTGTTCCAGGAACCTGAGACAAAACTAATTGTTTTTATTATACAGCAAATTATAATATGGATTTCATAAAAAGGCATTTTAAGAACAATTTTGTTTTCTGAGATTTTTTTCTGTATAATGTGTTGTTCTTGTTTGAGAGATGCAATATATTCACTCATCCCTTTGAGGATAATGATGTCATTAATGTCGCTCTGATTCTTTTCTCCCACGTTTTTCCTTTAGAGTGTTTGGTTTGTTTGTTAGTTTAAGGACTACTTTCATATTAATTACAGTCATTTTATGCTTATGAATAGGTTCCTTAAAACCTAATTAGATAGATAAATTACTTAGTACTTGAGTTTGGAAGTGTGTTCCTTTTGTGTTGCAGTATAGTAAGTAACCACAAACTTAGTTACTTAAACAATATATATTGACAGGCTCATAACTGCTGTCAGGAATTTACATGTATGTAGCTGAATCTGCTTAGATTCTCCATCAAATTCAGTATGTGTGATAGGATGCAATCACATTTGGAGTTTAAAATGGGGAATTTGCTTCCAAGATCATTCAGGCTGGATCCAGAATTTATTTTCTTATGACTATATGACTGAGGTCTTGACATTTTCTTGCCTGTTGACTGGGCCAGTCAATGTTCCTTAAGGCTTTTTTGGCAGTTCTTTGTCATGTTGGCTTCTCCATCATTACCTCTAATTTCACCAAATCCATAAGCTAAGATCTTGGCTTTATTCTGCTAAGGCAGATACTTATATTATGTTAAGTTAGCAACTTTGTCTTTTCTGCTATTTTAGAAACAAGGCACATAATCCCAAGGCATTAAAAAGACTTAGTTGAATTTTTTGGTTCTACCACAGAATTGTGTTATATACCCCAGGCTGCACTCATAGCCCTCTGTATCTCAGCTTCCAAAGTGCTCAGATTACAGAGGTGTGTCACCACATCCTTTGTTTTTTATGAGTTTATCATATTTCCAAAGAAGAGTCTACCTAATGCTCTGCTTAGTGTTTGCAACTCTTGAAGAACTAAATGGAGTAAAGGACTAGAAACCAGATTAATAAATACAAAAACTTAATTTTCCAGTTATAGATATAAGAGATAGAGGTAATAGAGAGAAATGATAGAGATAGAGATGACAGAGATAGAAGCGCTAGAGATAGAGATAGAGATACTAGAGATAGGGATAATATATAGAGAGATGATAGAGCTAGGAATGCTAGAGCTAGGGAATAATAGAGCTAGGGAAGATAGAGCTAAGGATGATAGAGCTAGAGATGATAGAGCTAAGGACGATAGAGCTAGAGATGGATGGAGCCAAGGATGATAGAGCCGAGGACGATAGAGCCAAGGATGATAGAGCCAGAGATGATGGAGCCAGGGATGATGGAGCCAGGGATGATAGAACTAAGTATGATAGAGCCAGAGATGATGGAGCTAAGGATGATAGAGCTAGAGGTGATAGAGCTAGAGATGATAGAGCTGGGGATGATAGAGCTAGGAATGACAGAGATAGATGACAGAGCTAAAGGTGATAGAGAGTGATGACAGAACTGAGATGATAGAGATAGGGATGATAGAGATAGAGATGATAGTGCTAGGAATGATAGAGATAGAGATGATAGAGATGACAGAGCTAGGGATGATAGAGATGGAGATGATCGAGATAGAGATGATAGAGATAGGGATGATAGAGATAGGGATGAGAGAGATAGATATGATAGAGATAGAGATGATGGAGATAGGGATGGTAGAGTTAGGGATGATAGAGATAGAGATTACAGAGATTCAGATGATAGAGATAGAGATGACAGAGATAGAGATGATAGAGATAGAGATGATGGAGATAGAGATGACAGAGATAGAGATGATAGAGATAGAGATGATGGAGATAGGAATGATGGAGATAAGGATGATAGAGATAGGGATGATAGAGATAGAGATTACAGAGATTGAGATGATAGAGATAGAGATGAAAAGGATAGAAATGATAGAGTTAGGGATGATAGAGATAGAGATGACAGAGATGGAGATGATAGAGATAGAGATGAAAGAGATAGATATGATATAGAGATGTTAGAGATAGAGATAAGAATGATAGAGATGATAGGGATGATGGAGATAAGGGTGATAGAGATAGAGATAAGAGAGATTGGGATGATAGATATAGAAATGATAGAAATTAAAGCGATAGAGATAGAGATGATAAAGATAGAGGTGATAGAGTTAGAGATGATAGAGATAGAGATGTTAGAGATAGAGGTAATAGAGATTGGGATTATGGAGATAAGGATGATAGAGATAAAGTCCATAGTTTTATGCTAAATCCTCTGGATGCTTTATAAAACAGTTTCTCTGAATATCTCTACAATGTTATTTCTTTCAACATTCTGCCGTTTGCTTTTCTTATGTCAACTTAATATCATAAGGCTTTATTTGAATGGCAGCTCTCATCACAGGCCTCAGGTAGTATTTACCTGACCCTAGGTTAAAGAGTCATCAGTGCACAGTGCCCTTAGTAAACCAGGCAACTGTGTGATGACCTTTACTTCTTTCTTTTCTTTTTTTGGTTTATGGCGACAAGGTTTCTCTGTGTAGTCCTGGCTGTCTGGAAACTCGCGTGAGCCACCACCACTTGGCAACCTTAACTTCTATATAGAACTTTAAAATAGTTTTTGAATAGTAAAAGCTGTTTTCATTAATATAGAGTGTGGTTGAGTAAACAGACATTTTGATGCCTTTCTATGGGTAATATAATTAGTCATGGTGAGTCAATGTCCTCCAATATTATTCTGTTGCCACTGCTATGAAAATAAGCCTTTAAATTATTAAATTAAATGAATAAAGTTGATGAAATTACCTTTTTAAGAGTCCATTTTTGTCTTTATTATGAGTATATGTGCAAGTATTAAATTAAATGATCTTTTAAGAAGGCTAATATTGTGTTTAGTTCATAACTAAAACAAATAATGTGTTATTTCTTTAATACAGTATTTAAAGCATATACCAGAAACATTAGGGAATGACTGTCTTAAAGCAGAGGGCTTCATAGATATACACTCACCAAAGAAAATGTAATTTCTTATATCCATTTGAACACTATTTTCATAGTCCATCAACATACTATATTATAATTCTTAAAGTGACTACAATAAACAGTTAATAATTGTGAAGAATTTGTGTTTGCTTTCATAAGAATTTTTGTAATTATTGTTAATCCTCCAACCCTACCTAGAAATGATGAAACATGACTTTTCTTCTTGACTAAAACACAATATTATGCAAAATTGACAGTTTCTGTTCTTATATTTTTTTTAAAAAAAATCACATGAAGATTGCTTTAGTCAGAGGTCTATTGCTGTGAAAGACATCATGACCATGACAACTCTTTAAAAGAAATCTTTTAACTGGGGCTTGCTTATAATTTCAGATGGCTCAACATACGCAAATCTATCAGTGTAATCCATCATAAAAATAAACTGAAAGAAAAAACATATGATCATTTCATTGGATGCTGAAAAAGCATTTGACAAAATTCAACATCCCTTTGTGATAAATGTCTTGGAGAGATTAGGGATACAAGGGTCATACCTAAATATAATAAAAGCTATTTACAGCAAGCCGACAGCTATCATTAAATTAAATGGAGAGAAACTAAAAGCCATCCCACTAAAATCAGGAACACGACAAGGCTGTCCACTCTCTCCATACCTCTTCAATATAGTGCTTGAAGTTCTAGCAATAGCAATAAGACAACATAAGGGGATCAAGAGGATTCAAATTGGAAAGGAAGAAGTGAAACATTCGTTATTTGCAGATGATATGATAGTGTACATAAGCGACCCCAAAAACTCCACCAAAGAACTTTTACAACTGATAAACACCTTTAGTGATGTGGCAGGATACAAGATCAACTCCAAAAAATCAGTTGCCCTCCTATACACCAAGGATAAGGATGCAGAGAGGAAATTCAGAGAAGCATCACCTTTCACGATAGCCACAAAAAGCATAAAATATCTTGGGGTAACTCTGACCAAGGAAGTGAAAGATCTATTTGACAAGAAGTTTAAGTCTTTGAAGAAAGAAATTGAAGAGGACACCAGAAAATGGAAAGATCTTCCTTGTTCCTGGATTGGGAGGATCAACATAGTAAAAATGGCAATTCTACCAAAAGCAATCTATAGATTCAATGCAATCCCCATCAAAATCCCATCAAAATTCTTCACAGATCTGGAGAAGACAATAATCAACTTTATATGGAAAAACAAAAGCCCAGGATAGCTAAAACAATCTTATACAATAAAGGATTGTCTGGAGGCATTACCATCCCTGACTTCAAACTCTATTGCAGAGATTCAGTATTGAAAACAGCTTGGTATTGGCATAAAAACAGAGAAGTCAATTAATCGAATTGAGTAGAAGACCCTGATTTTAACCCACAAACCTATAAACACCTGATTTTTGATAAAGGAGCTAAAAGTATACAGTGGAAGAAAGAGTGCATCTTCAACAAATTGTGCTGGCAGAACTGGTTGTCAACTTGTAGAAGAATGAAAATAGAACCATATCTATCACCATGGACAAAACTCAAGTCCAACTGGATCAAAGACCTCAATATCAGTCTGAACACACTGAACCTGATAGAAGAGAAAGTGATAAGTACTCTACAACATATGGGCACAGGAAACCACTTCCTACATATAACCCCAGCAGCACAGACATTAAGGGCAACATTGAATAAATTGGACCTGCTGAAACTGAGAAGCTTCTGTAAAGCAAAGGACACAGTCACAAAGACAAAAAGGTAACCCACTGACTGGGAGGAGATCTTCACCAACCCTGCAACAGACAAAGGTCTGATCTCCAAAATATATAAAGAACTCAAGAAACTAGACTTTAAAATGCTAATTAACCCAATTAAAAAATGGGGCACTGAACTGAACAGAAAATTCTCACCAGAAGAAGTTCAAATGGCCAAAAGACACTTAAGGGCATGCTCAACCTCCTTAGCAATCAGGAAAATGCAAATCAAAACAACTTTGAAATACCATCTTACACCTGTCAGAATGGCTAAAATAAAAAACACCAATGATAGCCTTTGTTGGAGAAGATGTGGAGTAAGGGGTACACTCATCCATTGTTGGTGGGAATGCAAACTTGTGCAACCACTATTGAAAGCAGTGTGGTGGTTTCTTAGGAAATTTGGGATCAACCTACCCCAAGACCCAGCAATACCACTCTTGGGAATATACCCAAGCAATGCCGTATCATACTACAAAAGTATTTGTTCAACTATGTTCATAGCAGCATTATTTGTAATAGCCAGAACCTGGAAACAACCTAGATGCCCTTCCATGGAAGAAGGGATGAAGAAGGTGTGTAATATATACATATCATAGTACTACTCAGTGGTAAAAAAGAATGACTTCTTGAATTTTGCATGCAAATGGATGGAAATAGAAAACACTATCCTGAGTGAGGTAACCCAGACCCAAAAAGATGAATATGGTATGTACTCACTCATAATTGGTTTTTATCCATAAATAAAAGACATTGAGCCTATAATTCACAATCCTAGAGAATCTAAATAAGAAGGTGAACTCAAAGAAAAACATATAGTTATCCTCCTGGATATTGGAAGTAGACAAGATTGCTGGGAAAGCCGGGCGGTGGTTGCGCACCCCTTTAATCCCAGCAATCGGGAGGCAGAGGCAGGTGGATCTCTGGGAGTTCGAGACCATCCTGGTCTACAAGAGCTAGTGCCAGGACAGGCTCCAAAGCTACAGAGAAACCCTGTCTTGAAAAACAAAACAAAACAAACAAAAAAACAAAAAAAAGATTGCTGGGCAAAAATTGGGAACTGGGGGGTGGGTTGGGGTGGGGGAAAGGGAAGATGGGGAGAGAAAAGTGAGAAGGGGAGGATAGGGAGAACTTGGGGGAATGGGATGGTTGGGATAATGGAAGGATTGATATGGGAGCAGGGAAGTATATATCTTAATTAAGGGAGCCATTTTAGGGTTGGCAAGAGCCTTGACTCTATAGGGGTTCCCAGGGGTCCAGAGGATGTGGCCAGCTAGGTCCTTGGGCAGCTGAGGAGAGAGCCTGAAATGGCCCGATCCTATAGCCATACTAATGAATATCTTGCATATTACCATAGAACCTTCATCTGGCAATGGGTGGAGATATAGACAGAGACCCACATTGGAACAATGGACTGAGCTCCCAAGGTCCCAATGAGGAGCAGAAGGAGGGAGAACATGAGCAAGGAAGTCAAGACCGCGAGGGGGCACCCACCCACTGAGACAGTGGGGCTGATCTATTGGGAGCTCACCAAGGCCAGCTGGACTGGGACTGAAAATGCATGGGATAAAACCGGACTATCTGAACATGGTGAACAATGAGGGCTGCTGAGAAGCCAAGGACAATGGCACTGAGTTTTGATCCTACTTCATGTACTGGCTTTGTGGGAGCCTAGCCTATTTGGATGCTCACCTTCCTAGACCTGGATGGAGCGGCGAGGACTTTGATCTGCGCACAGGGCAGGGAACCTTGACTGCTCTTTGGACTGGAGAGGGAGGGGGAGGGGAGGTGGGCATGGGGATTAGGGGGAGCGGAGGGAAAAGTGAGGCAGGGAGGAATTTTTAATAATTATTTTAATGATAAAAAATGACAAACTTTATTAGAATATAATAAGAGCCACCTTTGAAAGGAAGGGAGCTAGGAGTCCCCTAACTTACTAGACTTCCAGGGCTTTCCTCTTTTCAGACTCTATTCATCCAGATTCATCCCTTTTCTGCCTGTTAAAAATTTGTAAAAGTTGAAATGTCCTAGAGGAGAATGGCACAATCCTAGTGTCTGTTCTTTTTTAAAAAATGATTTATTTATTTATGTATGAGTGCTTTATCTGCATGTATGAATTTATGCTAGAGGAGCGCATTAGGTCTTATTATAGATGGCTGTGAGCCACCATGTGGTTGCTGGGCATTGAACTCAGGATCTCTGGAGGAGCAGCAAATGCTCTTAACCACTGAGTCACTTCTCCAGCCCCCACCCTCAGTGTCTACTCTTAAAGGAATCATCCCTGCTTTCTTAATGGATCAGCCTAAGATCACTTAACCCTCCCCCATTACCCAGTATCAGAAAACATGGAATGCCAATAGGTTTAACAGTGATGTTTTCTTTGCCTGCTTACTGCTGTGGGGTGGTTTTAGGGTGTCAAACAGAGAGAAAGGGACCCTTAGGGCAAGATCATTAGGGCCCATCCAAAAGCTGCTCTAGAACTCAGTTGGCCATGTGGATCTAGGGCATAGGGCAGGTATTTGATGATGCCATACTACACAGATGAAGCAACATATAACTAGTAAGATCATGAGATTAACTATAACCCCTATTGAAAACATGATAAACAAAACAGTATATGTACTTGTTTGGCAGTATTCAGCTGCATGTCTTCACACAAATTACCATCTTTCTTTTGCCTGTTTTCTCACTAGGATACGCTCATGGTTAGGAGGGCCTAACTATTTGTGAAGGGCTCTTACATAGGTAAGGGTAAAAGTACTAATCTTCGATTGCATATGAATGAACTTTATTTTCTGAACTGTCTGAACCTACAAATAGGTGCTGTGTTATCATTTGCATATAATAAAGAAATGCATTGATATGAATGAGACTATACTTTGGAAGAAATTAAAAAGTTTTTTCCAATCTGTGCAGGAAAAACTAAATGTTTTCCTAATAAAATGTTCATTAACATTCTGTAGCCTGTTTTCTGCTGATAATTCACTTTGCTATGCATGTTTTTAATTTCATGTAATCCCATTTGTCAATTGGGTGGAGGAAGGGGTCAACAGGAAGAATAAATCATAACTGGATAGGGGAATAGGAGATGAATTTGAACAGAAGCACAGTATTATAAAAATGTCACAATGAAACACATTACTTTGTGTGTTAATTAAAATAAAACTAATTAAAGATTTGGAACAATAAAAATTCAAGCTAAAGCCATGATCATGAAATCTTTGCTTTGTTATGAGACAGAATGCTTATTTAGCTTTCCTAGGCTCTGACTTAGTATGCCAAAACATATCCCTTGTGGCTGCAATCCCCTCACTTCTCAGTGAGTGGGGTCACTCCTTTAGCCTGGTATGCCTGAGACAGGACAGTGGGTGTGAGAAGAATGAGAAAGTTCAAGACTGTTCTAGAATATAAAGAAATAAACATTGAAAGGACACTTGATCAGTGTCAGGAAGTCCTTTTTTTGCAGAACCTTTAGACAGGTTTATCTGATGAAGGGACCACTACTTTTAAGACATAGGCACATTGCCTGGGAGACATTGTGCAAACTTCAGTGCTTATGTCCCATTACCAAGGACATTTGGTCTTTGGTGTTGTCACCAACAACACTTTTTCAAACTCAAATCCTTGCCCAGGTAAAGTTAAAGGGATACACAATCTGTGAAGCCCAGTATAAAACAACATTTCACCCCCAGTACTCAGGACATTTTCTGTGAATATCGCATGATAAAATAAAAGAAAGAATTATTGCTTTTAATGTAAATACTTTTCCTGGCTGCAGAAAATAAAAATGCTACCCAAAAGGTAGATCTTGGCTGAGCTAATATTTTAGGATTTATTTACTTCACAGAAAAGTAAGTATTGAGGATGTCCACCCTATCAAATGTTTGGAGTATGCCTGTCCCCTTTGGCAGAGATTATATGTGAAACCCACCATGAACATTTCTGAATGTCCTAATACTAGAGGACAACTAGAAAGAGGGAAAATAGATTTTAATACCTTAAACAATATTCACTAGGTCCTTTTTAAAAGACTAAAGACAGCTGCTAAAAAGATTTTCCTCATAACCCAGTCAGCCCCAGATATTAAAAAAAGTTATAAAAGTTAAAAACTTATAAGCAGGTCCCAGTTTCTAGAGATAATTCAAAGGGTGTTTAACAGCAGAGAGTAGACGAGAACTTTTGCCTAAACTGAAAGCCTTCGTCACCTTCTGATGATAAGACACAGTTAGACCTACAGGCATCCAGCAAAATTCTGGTGTCCTATCCTTTGTCAGAGGAATATCTCCTAGCTGGAAGTTCTGCCTCCAATCAAAAGATGCAGTTAGATTATCTCTCAGACTGAAAACAAAGATTCCTGGGGGTATGGGCAGAAACCAACCCCCCAGGACTGGTCCAACATTAGTTCAGCTACCCTGTCCAGATTAAATACCCAGTGACCCTGGAAGCAAAAGGGAAATTGCAGTCATATTGTCTGGCTTGAAGAGACTGGAATCCTGGCGCCCTGCCAGTCACCCTGGACTACAGCTCTCCTGCCTCCGAAGACACCTGGGGCCTCTCATTCTCATGAGTCTGACTCTCCCAGAGAAACAGGTGTACACTGTCTTGAACCAGAAAGATGCTTTCTTCAGCCTTCCACGGGCAGAGGTGAGTCAATGTTGTTCCTACCTGTCAAGAATAAGACCACTACCACAGTTTAAAGCCAAATCTGAAGCAAGCTTTAATTAATACTGGCCAGGTTGATGGACTCTCTGGCCAAATCCATCTCTGTTTTCCCAGAAAATGGCCCCAAATCACATTTTGCAGGAGCTTAAAAAGACAAAATCCATAATTCACTGCATTTCCCATGAAGTCCAATCAGAGCAAGCATACATCCTGATGTGCTTCCTGCCTCCATGCCTCCCACCTATATCCAATCAGGGTCAAGGGTACATTCTGACATATTTCCTGCCCACATACCTCCCACCCACATCTGATCAAGCACATCTGGTGCAGTTGGGACAAACAAATTTAGTTAGGGGAGTGAAAACAAGTGGCTTGCTATCTCCTACTAACAATTGTTATTCTTTTTTTTTAAGATATAAGGGTGGTCTCACAAAAGACAGTGGTCCAATGAGGGGCAGCTGGTCCCAAAAGTGGTAGCAGTGGGTGACCCGAGGCCTCGGTGGGCCATCTTGGTGGGTGGGAGACCATGGTGGGTGAGAGACAAACAGATACACCATGCAGAGAGAGTTTGAGTATAGAGTTTATTCAGTGGGTTATGGAAGGGAAGGGGAAGGGGGAGAGGGAGAAGTGGAAGGAGAAGAGAGAGAAAGAGAGAGAGAGAGAGAGAGAACAGAAGTTACCTCTTTGGAAGAAAGATGGAGAGAGAGAGAGAGAGTGCAGGTTGAAGGAGACAAAATTTCTGCTTCCCTCTGTGGAAGGGGAGGGGTTGGGAGAGAGCAGAGTTTGTCTCTTAAAGGGACAGGGCACCCAGGTGACAGACCAGGCCAGCACATCATAACATTCCCATCTCTTTGTTATAATAAAAAAGTGGGAAGTTAGGTACAACAGGTCGAAGGAATTGGGATGATAGATTCTCAGGACTGCTTCCTGCTTATTTGTAGGTGTCATCTTGGGGAGACCTGAGAAAGGTCACATCCTGGGGTAGCTGGTCTCTTTACTCCTGTCCAGGATTTGTGGTCTGGAATTGTCTGGTGTCTCTTGCACCTAGCAAGGTGTTGTCAGAACAGAAGACAAAGTTAAGTTTAGGAAGAGAAATAAAATTTCAGGACCAGGGAATTGAGAAGGGTGTTTCTGACCTGTTTAAGGGGGATTGTTCAGTTCAGATCCCTGGAACTCACAAGAATTCTTTGGATTTGTGAAAAAATAAGCATTAGACATATACTTTGTATAAACAGTAGCATATTTATGTCAGATTGGCTGTGACAGATATTTTTGCACAATGAAAAGTTTTTTAAGTCTAAGGAAGGCAGCGTGAGAGAAATTTGATAGCTTATACTTGTCCTCACACCTTTATAACTTACAGGTAGGTATACATCTTAATAACTTGTATTTGTAATTTACTGAAATTTGTTTGTGAGATTGTCCTTTTAAATTGACAAAACCTCTCAGCTGTCAAACTGCATCAGAGATCTTTGAGGAGGATAAAATTTTACTTGAGTTACTGATTAATAATTGATAGAGAACTTACTTGATTAGCTATCTAGAGAACCTCCTCAGAGTCCTCCATGGTAGCTCAAGGCCATATTTGCCTTCTGCTGTTTAGCGCAGGGCCTGCCAGGTTTTAGAAGATCCATGGGCTAAGAAATCTGTAGGGAGACAAACCTACCTTTACCTGAGCAGCTAGGCTGTCAATTCCAGTGATTCTGCCCACATCTGGAGATTTTCAGTTTAGTGAAAGGCAGTTTTTCCCAGCCTCCCACCCTCGTAGGACCCACAGAGACCTCTGGTGCTGGGACTGGCTACCCCTCGTGGTCTGCTGCTGCTCCTTGGAAAACTGTACTGTTTTATCTGAACCATTACAACAATGGCCGCCAGCATTTCAGGAATTATCTGTCCTTGGGCAAGTGGCTTGCAGATCACAGGCATTTTTGTTTCACGGCTCTCTTAGGCATAGTAATTAAGACTTAAAATTTAGCTCTCACATCAACCCAAACTTTAAATGGACAGACCCAGTAGGAGGTTTTGGTAGGCAATATGCTTGGACCAGATTGCACCAAAATTTAAAGACATTAACTTCAGACTTCTTGCCCTTCATTCAGAGGTTTCCTGAAAAAAAAATAGATTATAAAAGGGTCACTGAGGGATGGGTGTGAGAGACACAGACATTGAGATGTAGCAATAAGCCCAGCCCCTTAGGGGCGTGTTCGCCTCAGGCGAATGTTTACTTTACCTTCTGCTTTCCTGGTCTCCGTGGGAACAGTGGTTCTGTAAGTCTATTTCCCCATTAAAGCTGTATATATTTTTACAATCTGTCTGCATTCATTTATGCTGTTACATTGAGATACAAAATATCAGTTAAGAAAGCTCAGCTTTGTGGAAGGCTGCCTATCTTGGCTACCAGCTTCAGGGAAGCAGAAGGAGCCTGTCTCAGAGTAGGATTGCTGCCATCCTTCAGATCCCGACTCCAAAGACTAAGAGACTGGGTCAAGCGTTCCTAGGTGCCCCTGGATATTGCTGCCTCTGGACACCAGAGTTTGTGAACAGCAAAGCCTCTATACACCAACACAAAGTGGGGTACTAAACTCCTAATCTGGACCAAACAAAAGACAAATGGGGTTTTATCCCAAACTTTGGGGCCATGGGAATGCATGGTGACATACATGTCTAAATGATTGGACCATGTAGACACAAAAAGGCCCACTTGTTTAAGAGTTGTTGGTGTTACTACTGATTTAATGAAAGAGCCTTTGCTTCTATGGCCTGCCTGCACCAAGCAGGGTAGGCGCTTTGTTTGCAACCTGCCCCATCAGCACAGAGGCCTGATCTCTCGGCGCCAGGAGACCCAGCATTGGGGTGAGTTTCTGGCCCCGCCCGGTGCCAGCCTGGGACAGGGAGCTCAGAGGTTCCGTGGCCCCCTATCCTTCTTGGGCTCTCTGCAGGGCCTCTCCTCCCTGCATACCGCCTCTTTCTTCCTAGCCCACCCAGCTTCCATCCAGAACCCTTCCCACTTCGGCCCCACCGCCCTCTTTCGGCACATAACATCACCCAGCCCAGCCTGTCTGGGCACTGGGTCCGAATCCTAGGGGCACCCAAGCGGGTGGGAGTTCCTTTGCTTCTATGGCCTGCCTGCACCAAGCAGGGTAGGCGCTTTGTTTGCAAGCTGCCCCATCAGCACGGAGGCCTGATCTCTTGGCGCTAGGAGAGCCAGCATTGGGTAGAGCCAGCGTTGGGGCACCAGGAGAGCCAGCATTGGGGAGAGCCAACATTGGGGAGAGCCAGCATTTGGGTAAGCAAGGAGACCTGATCCAGTAAAAGAAGATCCATAAGGGAGCATTTGGAAGAAGAAATGGGCAGATGCCAAGGCAAGAATTCGCCCAACAAGCTGAAAAGCAACATGAAGCCACCAGAAACCAGCGACCTCACAACAGGAGGACATGAACACCTTAATCAAGAAGAAGTAGAAAAGATTGATTTATGAAAGTGATTGACGCCCTTAAACAGCATGTAAAAAATGCTCTTATAGAAATGGATGAGAAATAAAACAGAAAGTTTGAAGAATTGAATAAATTAATGAATAATACCCTAGAAAACCAAGGAAAAACAATCAAACAGATAATGGAAACAGTTCAAGACATGAAAACTGAAATGGAGGCAAAGAAGAAAACACAAACAGAGGGCCGGCTGGACATGGAAAATTTAAGTAAACAAACAGAGTCTACAGAAACAAGCATAACCAACAGAATACAAGAGTTAGAAGAAAGAATCTCAGATTCTGAAGATACCATAGAGAAAATAAACACACTGATCTGATGGAGGAAGGTCATTGGCCAATAAAGAAACTGCTTGGCCCTGTGGGTGGAGTAAACAGAACAAAATGCTGGGAGGAAGAGGAAGTGAGGTCAGAGACTCCACCGCTCTGCTCTCGGGAGCAGACGCCTCAGGGAGACGCCATACTCCCAGCTCCCAGGCAGACACACGCCATGAAGCTCGACCCAGGATGGACTAGGCTAGAATCTTCCCGGTAAGACCGGTGCTCACCGATTATTAGAGATGGGTTGATCGGGATATCAGAATTAGCCAGTAAGGGCTAGGGCAGAAGGGCCAAGCAGTGATTAAATGAATACAGTTTGTGTGTTGTTATTTCGGGCATAAGCTAGCCGGGCAGGCGGCTGGGGTGTTGGGGACACAGCCCCGCCGCCACCCCCTATTACTACACTAATCAAAGAAAACAGCAAGTCCAACAAACTCTCATCACAAAACATTCAGGAAATATGGGACACAATAAAAAGGCCAAACCTAAGAATAATAGGAGTAGAAGAAGGAGAAGAAGCACAGCTCAAAGGTCCTGAATATATATTTAATAAAATTATAGAAGAAAACTTTCCCAACCTAAAGAAAGATATACCTATGAAGGTTCAAGAAGCATACAGAACACCGAATAGGCTGGATCAAAAAAAAAAAAATCCCCTCGCCATATAATTATCAAAACACAAAGCATACAGAATAAGGAAAGAATATTAAGAGCTGCAAAGGAAAAAGGCCAAATTACTTATAAAGGTAAACCTATCAGACTTACACCTGACTTCTCTATAGAAACCATGAAAGCCAGAAGGTCCTGGATAGATGTACTTCAGAAACTGAGAGACCATGGATGCAAGCCCAGATTACTATACCCAGCCAAGCTTTCGTTCACTATAAATGGAGAAAATAAAATTTTCCAGGATAAAAACAAATTTAAACAATACACAGCCACAAATCAAGCTTTACAGAAAGTAATAGAAGGAAAATCACTAACCAAGGAGTCCAACAATGACCACAATAACTCAGACATCTAGAGACCCTTCACCAACACAAATCAAAGAAGGGAAACACACAAACTCTATGACTAAAAAAGTGACTGGAGTTAACAACCACTGGTCATTAATATCACTTAATGTCAATGGACTCAACTCACGTATAAAAAGGCACAGGCTAAGAGATTGGATAAAAAAACAGGATGCAACATTCTGCTGTTTACAAGAAACACACCTCAACCACAAAGACAGGCACCTACTCAGAGTAAAGGGCTGGGAAAAGGCTTATCAAGCAAATGTACCTAAGAAACAAACAGGTGTGGCCATACTAATCTCTAACAAAGTTGACTTCAAACTTAAATCAGTCAGAAGAGAGGGAGAGGGGCATTTTATACTCATAACAGGAACAATTCATCAGGATGAAGTCTCAATCCTGAATATCTATGCCACTAATATAAAAGCACCTACATACAAAAGAGAAACATTGCTAAAACTCAAGGCAGCCATCAAACCGCACACACTAATACTAGGAGACTTCAACACTCCTCTCTCACCAATGGACAGGTCAATCAGACAGAAACCTAACAGAGAAATAAGAGAATTAATGGAGGTAATGAATCAAATGGACTTAACAGACATCTATAGAACATTCCAACCAAATAGGAAAGAATATACCTTCTTCTATGCAGCTCATGGAACCTTCTCAAAAATCGACCACATAGTCGGTAACAAAGCAAATATCCACAGTTACAAAAACATATTTGTAACCACCTGTGTCTTATCAGGTCACCATGGATTAAAGTTAGAATTCAACAACAATGCTACCCTCAGAAAGCCTACAAACTCATGGAAACTGAACAGTCAACTACTGAACCATACCTGGATTAAGGAAGAAATAAAGAAAGAAATTAAAGTCGTCCTGGAATTCAATGAAAATAAAGAAACAACATACTCAAACTTATGGGACACTATGAAAGCAGTTCTAAGAGGAAAGTTCATAGCACTAAGTGCCCACTTAAAGAAAACAAAAAGCTCACATTGGAGACTTAACAGCCCACCTGAAAGCTCTAGAAAAAAAAAAGAAGCAGACTCACCTAGGAGCAGTAGAAGACTGGAAATAATCAAACTGAGGGCTGAAATCAACAAAATAGAAACACAGAAAACAATACAAAGAATCAATGAAACAAAAAGCTGGTTCCTGGAGAAAATCAACAAGATTGACAAACCCCTATCCAAACTAATCAAACGGCAGAGAGCGAATTAATAAGATCAGAAATGAAAAGGGGGACATAACCACAGACACAGAGGAAATTCAGAGAATACTTAGATCTTACTACAAAAGCCTATATGCCACAAAACTGGAAAATGTAAAGGAAATGGACACTTTTTAAGATAAGTACCATATGCCAAAGTTAAACCAGGACCAGGTAAACAATCTAAATAGACCTGTTAGTCGCAAAGAATTAGAAGAGCTTATCAAAAACCTCCCTACCAAAACAAGCCCAGGACCAGATGGTTTCAATGAAGAATTCTACCAGAACTTCCAAGAAGACCTAATACCTATACTCCTTAATGTATACCACAATATAGAAACAGAAGAAGCATTGCCAAATTCCTTTTATGAAGCTACAGTTACTCTGATACCAAAACCGCCCAAAGACTCAACCAAGAAAGAGAACTATAGACCAATCTCACTCATGAACATCGATGCAAAAATCCTCAACAAAATACTGGCAAACCAAATCCAAGAACACATTAGAAAAATTATCCATTATGATCAAGTAGGCTTCATCCCAGAGATGCAGGGCTGGTTCAACATATGAAAATCTATCAATGTAATCCATCATATAAATAAACTGAAAGAAAAAAATCATATGATCATTTCATTAGATGCTGAAAAAGCATTTGACAAAATTCAACATCCCTTTATGATAAAAGTATTGGAGAGATTAGGGATACAAGGGTCATATCTAAATATAATAAAAGCTATATACAGCAAGCCGACAGCTAACATCAAATGAAATGGAGAGAAACTTAAAGCCATCCCACTAAACTCAGGAACACGACAAGGCTGTCCACTCTCGCGATACCTCTTCAATATAGTGCTTGAAGTTCTAGCAATAGCAATAAGACAACATAAGGGGATCAAGGGGATTCTATTTGGAAAGGAAGAAGTGAAACTTTCGTTATTTGCAGATGATATGATAGTGTACATAAGCGACCCCAAAAACTCCACCAAAGAACTTTTACAGCTGATAAACACCTTTAGTAATGTGGCAGGATACAAGATCAACTCCAAAAAATCAGATGCCTTCCTATACACTAAGGATAAGGAAGCATAGAGGGAAATCAGAGAAGCATCACCCTTCATGATAGCCACAAACAGCATAAAATATCTTGGGGTAACTCTAACCAAGGAAGTGAAAGATCTATTTGACAAGAACTTTAAGGCATTGAAGAAAGAAATTGAGGAGTATACCAGAAAATGGAAGGACCTCCCTTGCTCTTGGATTGGGAGGATCAACATAGTAAAAATGGCAATTCAACCAAAGGCAATTTATAGATCCAATGCAATCCCCATCAAGGTCCCATCAAAATTCTTCACAGATCTTGAGAGGACAATAATCAACTTTATATGGAAAAATAAAAAACCCAGGATAGCCAATACAATCCTATATAATAAAGGATTGTCTGGAGGCATTACCATCCCTGACTTCAAACTCTATTACAGAGCTACAGTGATGAAAACAGTGTGGTACTGGCATAAAAACAGAGAAGTCGACCAATGGAATCATATGGAAGACCCGAATTTTAACCCACAAACCTATGAACACCTCAGTTTTGATAAAGGAGCCAAAAGTATACAATGGAAGAAAGAGTGCATCTTCAAGAAATGGTGCTGGCATAACTGGATGTCAACCTGTAGAAGAATGAAAATAGACCCATATCTATCACCATGCACAAAACTCAAGTCCAAATGGATTAAAGACCTCACTATCAGTCAGAACACATTGAACCTTATAGAAGAGAAAGTGGGAAGTACCCTACAACAGATGGGCACAGGAGATCACTTCCTATGTGTAACCCCAACAGCACAGACATTAAGGGCAACATTGAATAAATGGGAGCTACTAAAACTGAGAAGCTTCTGTAAAGCAAAGGACACTGTCACCAAGACAAAAAGGCAACTTACTCATGGGAGAAGATCTTCACCAACCCCGCAACAGACAAAGGTCTGATCTCCAAATTATATAGAGAACTCAGGAAACTAGACTTTAAAATGCTAATTAACCCAATTAAAAATGGGGCACTGAACTGAACAGAGAATTCTCAGCAGAGGAAGTTCAAATGGCCAAAAGACACTTAAGGTCATGCTCAACCTCCTTAGCGATCAGGGAAATGCAAATCAAAACAACTTTGAGATATCATCTTACACCTGTCAGAATGGCTAAAATAAAAAACTCCAATGATAGCCTTTGCTGGAGAGGCTGTGGAGGAAGGGGCACCCTCATCCATCGCTGGTGGGAATTCAATCTTGTGCAACCACTTTGGAAATCAGTGTTTCGTTTTCTCAGGAAATTCTGGATCAACCTACCCCTGGACCCAGCAATACCACTCCTGGGAGTATACCCTAGAGATGCCCTATCATATGACAAGAGCATTTGTTCAACCATGTTCATAGAAGTATTATTTGTAATAGCCAGAACCTGGAAACAACCTAGATGCCCCTCAATGGAAGAATGAATGAAGAAAGTATGGAATATATACACATTAGAGTACTATGCTGTGGTAAAAAACAATGACTTCTTGAATTTTGCATGCAAATGGATGGAAATAGAAAACACTATTCTGAATGAGGTAACCCAGACCCAAAAAGATGAATATGGGATGTACTCACTCATAATTGGTTTCTATCCATAAATAAGGGTCACGGAGTCTACAATTGGTGATCCTAAAGAAGCTAAGAAAGAAGTTGAACCAAAGGAAAAACATATAGTTATCCTCTTGGCTATGGGAAGTAGACAAAATGGCCGGGGAGAAAATTGGGATCTTGGGGGTGGGTTGGAATGGGGGCAAGGGGAGATGGGGAGAGAAAAGGGAGAAGGGGAGAATGGGGGGAACTTGGGGAAAAAGGAAGATTGGGATAAAGGAAGGTAGGATAGGGGAGTACGGAAGCACAATTCTTAGTTAAGGGAGCCACCTTAGGGTTGGCAAGAGACTTGAACCTAGAGTGGCTCCCAGGAGCCCAAGCCGAGGTCCCCAGTTAGTTCCTTGGGCAGCTGAGGATAGGGAACCGGAAATGACCCTAGCCTACAGCAATACTGACGAATATCTTGCATATCATCATAGAACCTTCATCTGGTGATGGATGGAGATAGAGACAGAGACCCACACTGGAGCACTGGACTGAGCTCCCAAGGTCCCAGTGAGGAGCAGAAAGAGGGAGAACATGAGCAAAGAAGTCGGGACCACGAGGGGTACTCCCACCCACTGAGACAGTGGAGCTGATCTACTGGGAGCTCACCAAGGCCAGCTGGACTGTGACTGAAAAAGCATGGGTTCAAACTGGACTCTCTGAACATGGCGAACAATGAGGGCTGATGAGAAGCCAAGGACAATGGCACGGGGTTTTGAACCTACGTAATGTGCTGGCTTTGTGGGAGCCTAGCCAGTTTGGATGTTCACCTTCCTAGATATGTACGGGGCGGGGGGGGGGAGGACCTAGGACTTACCACAAGGCAGGGAATCCTGACTGCTCTTTGGACTGGAGAGGGAGGGGGAGAGGAGTGGGAGGAGGGGGAGAAGGATGGGAGGAGGAGGAGAAGGGTGGGAGGAGGGGAAGGGAAATGGGAGGCTGGGAGAAGGTGAAAACTTGTTTTTTTTTCTTCCTTTTCTCAATAAAAAAAGAAAGAAAGCAAACAAGTTAACTCTGGGTCTGAATCGTAAACTCACCTCTGTGGTCAATCACTCATGGCGATGTTGTCTTTAGCAATATACCCTTGTCATCAATTTGTGGAGAGAAACTATAGCCATTTGCATCAGTTTCTTCATCCAGAGCTAGCCTCAGAAAAGATCTCTTGAGTATTTTATGAGGTTACATGAATGTAAACACATTATTAGCAACTGACACATATGGTTATTGACATTCTAATTTTAAAAGAAAGTACTGAATTAGAGAAGTTAGAAGTAGGAAAGATAATCAAGGAATGCAGTTGAATACATAAGTTTGGTTGGCTTTGCTTAAAATATTTTCTTTGAATAAGTAGTTCGTATGAGAAACTATGAGCCATGTGTGAGTAAAGAAGTGGAAATCTGGGTCCCTCTTCAGTTCTGTTTCAATTAGATTTATCTGTTTCTGCACATCAAATCATCATGAAATGTAGTGGCTCAAGACATTGCTTTATTTTTTATCCCTTTCCATTCTGCATGTTGAGCTACCTTAGCAAGTTAGAGTCTCACTTGGAAATTCTTATGCAGTCAGAGTCAGAAGCTGGCTTAGTCTGCAGATTTCAAAAGCTCTGCACTCACAGACACTAAGCTCACAAAGCTGACAGCATTTGGTTGTTCACAAAGGCTGTAGCTGGGCCTGACGGCTAGAACATTTAAATTAAATTTATGTTGCTTGATATCACAGCTCAGCAAATGGGTCATAAGAGATCCCCCAAAGGTGAGTGTTCCAAAGGACCAAGTGGAAGCTTCAAAATGTAAAATATAGTTTCAGGCCTTCAGTTCCAGAGTATAGCTTCTACCACATCCTATTGGTCACACAGAGTTAACTCCTATATGAGATGCAACAACACAAGAGCAAAAACAAGAGAACTGTTGGTTGCCACAGAAAAGTGAGTGCCACTCATTGCATCCTTATGCTGATCTTGTCATGCTGGAAATTGTCATGTTTCATGAGTGTTACAGCTGGCTTGGGAGTATTTAATTACTCTCCCTCCCTTGGCACCTTGCACTGTATTTTCTGGAACCATGAAAGCTAGACTACAGGAAAGAGGCTTTCAAGTCACATCCAGGTCAAATCATCTTAGTTGTGTGTCCTAAGTATGTGGTGTCTTCAGCTAGAGGGACCCACCCTCAACCCCTGAGAGACAAGGGGTTGTCTATAATCTATATTGTTTGGAAGGTCACTTGAATTTATCTGAACAACCATTTAAAAGTAGGTTTCTGGTGCCCACTCCTGGGATTTTGCTAATCTATCATTCTTATGGGGAGCATTGCCAACCCAATTGGCTCAACTTCCTTTAATACACACACACACACACACACACACACACACACACACATACACACACACACACATACACACACACTCACACATGTACACATGCACACATATACATTTATGTGTATTGTGTATGATTTTAGGTAAATATAACATAATATTGAATACACATATCCATAGAAACATTCTTTGAAATATAGGTCAAGACAGAAACAATCTGAAAGTCCATCAAAAAGACTGCGATAAATAAAGCATGTGTATTTTTTGACCACACTATATAGAATAGGATGGAGGTGACTGCTGGTGGGCCACTCCCTTCCTTGTCACAGTGGAATCTAGGGATTCACTTCAGATCTCCTAGCAACTGAGTAGCCTCAACGAAACAAATCCCTGAGGCTGATGCCGTGACCACAGACAGGAATATGGGAGACCACAGACTGCCAGGGAACAAGGCCCGGCGGACACTAAAGTCAACATCTCAGGACATGACCAGCAAGTCTGTGTGGAAAGACTCTTCCAAATATTTCTTAAAGCACAAGAAAGATCAGCTGAGGTTGCCCACCTCCGTGGAGGGCCAGCACCGCCTCTATGTTAAGGAACAGCCAGATGATTTCAGGAAAGTCGGGACACCAAGTGAAGTGCTGACCCCACGCAGCATGGAGGGTACCTTTTTCCCTACGATTTCTCGTGGAATGCGCAGTCCGGTCGCCAACAAGAACCAGAGAAAGCTGATTGAGGACTCAGGGCTGTATCAACCACTTTTGCCAGTTCATCAAACACGTAGAACCTTCTGGGACGACATAGGTTTCCGCCAGAATCAGAATCTGTTTGGTCCCTGGCCTCGAGGAGAAGAAACTTCTGCAGACATATTAAACAAAATGCTGGAAACACCGAGACCTAACCGGATGCAGGAGAACAAGTGGCTGTATTGGGAAGATCACAGGGAAGCAACCAAGCAGCCCACCAACTCTGGCAAACAGTCTCAAGGGAAATTAGATCTGGACCCCTACAAGCTTCCTTGGTCATGTGAAGGCAGACACAAGAGACAAGATATGCTTAGCTCTATTTATTATAAATATATATACAAAGGAGGGGATGACATCTGTGACTGTGCTGAACCTTGGCGAGAGCCCAATGAACAAATTGACACGGGCTATGAAAACCAACCAAGCTATGAAGAATCACCTGTCAAGAAAACTGATCTGCCTACATTTGATCACAGATATGGCAGGAAAACGAGTAAAGTGAAGGACACCAGACTCTATAAACAAGACTCCAACTTTATTATAAAACTCCAAACACCACAAGTTTCTTATAAAACCAGCAAGGAGACTAGGTATGAATCACCATACTTAAGAAACAACCAGTTTGAAATACTAGAAAATGAAGACCCTATAACAGATTCCAATGAACTTGAACTTCAAATTGAAAACCTTGGTAATTCAGAAAATACTGATGAAGCTTATGATCCAACTGACTGGAAATACTTCATAAGCAAGGAGGACACTGCACTCAGCAGCCTTGAGCTGATGTATATGAAGGGATGGGGTAATGAAAGGTCTACTCCTACATCAAAAATGTTTAAAGACTATTATTGGATCATGGATACAGATGATGACGACGACGATGACGATGAGGAAGAACATAAAGAAGAAAAGAAAGAGTGAAGAAAAAAAAGAAAGAAAATAACTAGATGACTTTCTAATTAGGAATTATTTGGTTATATTTAGTGCTCATTTACAATCAATTAAATAATGCATCATGAAATAATTTTCATTGAACTTCTGCCTTAACATCTGCCATAACACGAATATGTTAGATACTTCATCAACTATGGGACAAACATTCACATGTACTTCTGCCACATTTTTTGTAGCATTGAAGATATTACATCATTACATGAATCATTTATAAGAATGCATAAATTAGTCTAAAGAAGATCCAGTGATGACACTAATAATGTGAGAAGAATCGCAAAACACCACAACTGCACAGAAGAAAAGGAAACTTTTACAGCTATCTGTGGATTAAAACATAATGAAATAACTAGCAATTATTCCTGTCAACCAAAACTTGAAATTGATAGACAAATAAATGTGAATTCATCTTCTGTGATAGTAATGTTATTAGTAATTTTAGTTTCCAATTCATTTTAGTGTTTATAACAATTTCAAACTTGTTTCTGTACAGAACATTCACAAAGCAGTGGATATTTTCATTTATTTTCTTTGTACATGTTCTGTGAGAAAAGGTAAGATTTAATATTTTCACAATTAAATCCTTATCATATGGGATTTGCAAATATTGCAATCTCATAGCACCTTTTAATATTTTATTTCTTTTTCCTGCAGAAAATGTTGTCATCTCTCACTTGTCTTTCTTTTGCTTTCATAGTCCAAGCTTTTAATGTCATATCTAAAAAATTAATACTCATGCAAATATCCAAGTGATTTCTCCCCATGTTCTTTTCTTATGATGTCAGATACTACATTTAAGTGTTTAGTCCATTTTGGATTCATTATTTTTTATTTATTTATTTTTATTAATTTTTTGATTTTTATTGAGCTCTACATTTTTCTCTGCTCCCCTCTCTGCTTCTCCCCTCCCTTTCAATTCTCTCCCAAGGTCCCATGTTTCCAATTTACTCAGGAGATCTTGTCTTTTTCTACTTCCCATGTAGATTAGATCTATGTAAGTTTCTCTTAGTGTCCTCATTGTTGTCTAGGTTCTCTAGAATTGTGATTTGTGGAGTGATTTTCTTTGCTTTATGTTTAAAAACCACTAATGAGTGAGTACATGTGGTATTCGTCTTTCTATATCTGGGTTACCTCACTCAATATGTTGTTTTCTAGATCCATCCATTTTCCTGCAAAATTCAAAATGTCATTTTTTCTGCTATGTAGTACTCCATTGTGTAAATGTACCACATTTTCCTTATCCATTCTTCAGCCGAGGAGTATTTAGGTTGTTTCCAGGTTCTGGTTATGACAAACAATGCTGCTATGAACATAGGTGTGCACATGTCCTTGTGGCACAATTGAGAATCCTTTGGATACCAAAGTGGTATTCCTGGGTCTTGAGGAAGGTTGCTTGCTGATTTTCTGAGAAATCACCACACTGATGTCCAAAGGGGCTGTACCAGATTGCATTCCCACCAGCAATGCAGAAGTGTTCCCTTTTCCCCACAACCTCTCCAGCATAAGTTGTCATCAGTGTTTTTGATCTTGGACATTCTTACAGGTATAAGATGGAATCTCAGAGTTGTTTTGATTTGCATTTCTCTGATGACTAAGGATATTGAACATTTCCTTAAGTGTCTTTCAGCCATTTTAGATTCCTCTGTTTAGGTCTGTACTCCATTTTTATTAGATTATTTGTTCTTTTGATGACAAATTTCTTCAGTTCTTTGTATATTTTGGAGATCAAACCTCTGTATGATGTGGGGTTAACAAATATATTTTTCCATTCTGTGGGCTGTCATTTTGTCTTGTTGATCATGTTCTTTACAGAAGCTTTTCAGTTTCAAGAGGTCCCATTTATTAATTGTTTCTCTCAGTTTCTGTGCGGCTGGGGTTATATTTAGGAAGTGGTCTCCTGTGACAATGCATTCAAATGTACTTCCCACTGTCTCTTCTATAATGTTCAGTGTGTCTGGCTTTATGTTGAGGTCTTTGATCTGTTTGAACTTAAGTTTTGTGCATGATAATAGATATGGATCTATTTTCATTCTTCTACATGTTGGTATCCAGTTATGCTAACATCATTTGTTAAATATGCTTTCTTTTTTCCATTTGATATTTTTTGCTTCTCTGTCAAAAATCAGGAATTTGAAGCTGTGTGGATTAATATCCAGATCTTCTATTAGATTCCAGAGTCTCTCCTGCTCCACTGCTGCTACTGCTTCTTTAGAGGGATGGATAGGCCCAAATTAGCTTGCAGTAAATACTTGCTGCTTTTGCACTGAAATTGGTTTCATGGTGGTATTTTGGGGATCTGAATTTTGGGCATAACAGAGGTTTTATAATGATGTGGGTCATTCAGGGTGTTAACCTTCCCCTTTATCCCATGGTATCTTAACATATACCACTCCATTTTTAACATAGCCACTGAAATACTTGAATGCAAACATGAGCAAACTTAATTTGGAAGTTAAATTTCAGTAAGTCTAGTCGCAATTAGAAACATGTCAACATGGAGTAGTTTATTGGAAGAGTGGTGTTCACACAGGTAAGTTAAGTCTCTGACCTTGCCCGACACATAATCATAATGCCAATTTGTCTCCTATTCTACAATGTAATTCAATGTTATCCATGCGTCATCAAAAAGCACCATATTTGACCAAGCAGGGTAGGCGCTTTGTTTGCAACCTGCCCACCAGCATGGAGGCCTGATCTCTCAGCGCCAGGAGACCCAGCATTGGGGAGAGACAACATTGGGGAGAGCCAGCATTGGGTAGGCAAGGAGACCTGATCCGGTAAAGAAGATCCATAAGGGAGCATTTGGAAGAAGAAATGGGTAGACGCCAAGGCAAGAATTTGCACAACAAGCTGAAAAGCAACATGAAGCCACCAGAAACCAGCGACCTCACAACGGGAGGACATGAACACCTTAATCAAGAAGAAGTAGAAAAGATTGACTTCATGAAAGTGATTGATGCCCTTAAACAGCATGTAAAAAACGCCCTTATAGAAATGGATGAGAAATATAACAGAAAGTTTGAAGAATTGAATAAATCAGTGAATGATACCCTAGAAAACCAAGGAAAAACAATCAAACAGATAATGGAAATGGTGCAAGACTTGAAAACTGAAATGGAGGCAAAGAAGAAAACACAAACAGAGGGCCGGCTGGACATAGAAAATTTAAGGAAACAAACAGAGTCTACAGAAACAAGCATAACCAACAGAATACAAGAGTTAGAAGAAAGAATTTCAGATTCTGAAGATACCATAGAGAAAATAAACACACTGATCAAAGAAAACAGCAAAACCAACAAACTCTCATCACAAAATATTCAGGAAATATGGGACACAATAAAAAGACCAAACCTAAGAATAATAGGAGTAGAAGAAGGAGAAGTGCAGCTCAATGGTCCAGAAAATATATTTAATAAAATTATAGAAGAAAACTTTCCTAACCTAAAGAAAGATATACCTATGAAGGTTCAAGAAGCATACAGAACACTGAATAGGCTGGATCAAAAAAGAGCATCCCCTCGCCATATAATTATCAAAACACAAAGCATACAGAATAAGGAAAGAATATTAAGAGCTGCAAAGGAAAAAGGCCAAATTACTTATAAAGGTAAACCTATCAGACTTACACCTGACTTCTCTATAGAAACCATGAAAGCCAGAAGGTCCTGGATAGATGTACTTCAGAAACTGAGAGACCATGGATGCAAGCCCAGATTACTATACCCAGCCAAGCTTTCGTTCACTATAAATGGAGAAAATAAAATTTTCCAGGATAAAAACAAATTTAAACAATACACAGCCACAAATCAAGCTTTACAGAAAGTAATAGAAGGAAAATCACTAACCAAGGAGTCCAACAATGACCACAATAACTCAGACATCTAGAGACCCTTCACCAACACAAATCAAAGAAGGGAAACACACAAACTCTACGACTCAAAAAATGACCGGAGTTAACAACCACTGGTCATTAATATCACTTAATGTCAATGGACTCAACTCACCTATTAAAAGGCACAGGCTAAGAGATTGGATACGAAAACAGGATGCAACATTCTGCTGTTTACAAGAAACACACCTCAACCACAAAGACAGGCACCTACTCAGAGTAAAGGGCTGGGAAAAGGCTTATCAAGCAAATGGACCTAAGAAACAAGCAGGTATGGCCATACTAATCTCTAACAAAGTTGACTTCAAACTTAAATCAATCAGAAGAGATGGAGAGGGGCATTTTATACTCATAACAGGATGAAGTCTCAATCCTGAACATCTATGCCCCTAATATAAAAGCACCCATGTACATAAAAGAAACATTGCTAAAACTCAAGGCAGCCATCAAACCGCACACACTAATACTAGGAGACTTCAACACTCCTCTCTCACCAATGGACAGGTCAATCAGACAGAAACCTAACAGAGAAATAAGAGAATTAATGGAGGTAATGAATCAAATGGACTTAACAGACATCTATAGAACATTCCACCCAAATAGGAAAGAATATACCTTCTTCTCTGCAGCTCATGGAACCTTCTCAAAAATTGACCACATAGTCGGTAACAAAGCAAACATCCACAGTTACAAAAGAAATATTAGTAACCACCTGTGTCTTATCAGATCACCACGGATTAAAGTTAGAATTCAACAACAATGCTACCCTCAGAAAGCCTACTAATTCATGGAAACTGAACAGTCAACTACTGAACCATACCTGAATTAAGGAAGAAATTAAGAAAGAAATTAAAGTCTTCCTGGAATTCAATGAAAATAAAGAAACAACATACTTAAACTTATGGGACACTATGAAAGCAGTTCTAAGAGGAAAGTTCATAGCACTAAGTGCCCACTTAAAGAAAACAGAGAAAGCTCACATTGGAGACTTAACAGCCCACCTGAAAGCTGTAGAAAAAAAAGAAGCAGACTCACCTAGGAGCAGTAGAAGACTGGAAATAATCAAACTGAGGGCTGAAATCAACAAAATAGAAACACAGAAAACAATACAAAGAATCAATGAAACAAAAAGCTGGTTCCTGGAGAAAATCAACAAGATTGACAAACCCCTATCCAAAATAATCAAACGGCAGAGAGAGAATTTGAAAATTAATAAGATCAGAAATGAAAAGGGGGACATAACCACAGACACAGAGGAAATTCAGAGAATAATTAGATCTTACTACAAAAGCCTATATGCCACAAAACTGGAAAATGTAAAGGAAATGGACACTTTTTTAGATAAATACCATATACCAAAGTTAAACCAGGACCAGGTGAACAATCTAAATAGACCTGTTAGTCGCGAAGAAATAGAAGAGGTTATCAAAAACCTCCCTACAAAAAAAAGCCCAGGACCAGATGGTTTCAATGCGGAATTCTACCAGAACTTCCAAGAAGACCTAATATCTATACTCCGTAATGTATACCACAATATAGAAACAGAAGAGGCATTGCCAAATTCCTTTTATGAAGCTACAGTTACTCTGATACTAAAACCACACAAAGACTCAACCAAGAAAGAAAATTATAGACCAATCTCACTCATGAACATCGATGCAAATATCCTCAACAAAATACTGGCAAACCAAATCCAAGAACACATTAGGAAAATTATCCATTATGATCAAGTAGGCTTCATCCCAGGGATGCAGGGCTGGTTCAACATACGAAAATCTATCAATGTAATCCATCATATAAATAAACTGAAAGAAAAAAAACCATACGATCATTTGATTAGATGCTGAAAAAGCATTTGACAAAATTCAACACCCTGATGGAGGAAGGTCATTGGCTAATAAAGGAACTGCCTTGGCCCATTTTATTGGTTAGAGGATAGGTGGGAGGAGTAAACAGAACAGAACGCTGGGAGGAACAGGAAGTGAGGTCAGACTCCACAGCTCTGCTCTCCGGAGCAGATGCCTCAGCGGAGACGCCATGCCCTGCTCCCTGGCAGACACACGGGATGAAGCTCCGACCCAGGATGGACATAGGCTAGAATCTTCCTGGTAAGCACACCTTGGGGTGCCATACACAGATGATTGGAAATGGGCTAAATTAATATGTGAGAATTAGCCTAGAAGAGAATGGGCCAAGCAGTGTTTAAAAGAATACAGTGTCCGTGTAATTATTTCGGGGCATAAGCTAGCCGAGCAGGCAGCCGGGGTGCTGGGGACGCAGCCCCGCCGCCCTTATTACAACAGATTGGCGTCCAGATGCGTGGACAGCTAAACCCACTTAAAAAACCTGAGAAGGCTTAAAAATAAGAGAGCGAGAGTTTAACACAGATTTTTCTGTTTGTTGGTGGCGTGCTGTAGAGAGATTTCCTGATTCAGCAACAGTAGCAGAAAAAAACGCTGTGTCATTTTAAAGCGCGACTTCCTGGGGCTGTGCCACCATTGGGATCTCTGTCTGGCTCCTGCGGGAGACAGAGCTTTTGAATAGAGCATTTGGAGTAAAGTGCTACGATTTGTTTGATGGCAACTAGACTCGCTGTGTTCTCGGGTCTGCTCTGCTTGTTTGAGGCAAGCATGCTCTTTCTTCTAAGAGAAGCTTCATGACTCAGCTTTAGCTGCAAAGCCTGCAGCTCATTAAGAGGTCCTGCCACGAAACACTTAAACGGTGTTGATGAAAAGCTGAATGCATGCTTTTTGGTTTTCAGCCGTAGCAGGAAAAAAGCTGCGCCGTTTAAAAATGCCGGCTTTCTGGGCTTTCCTGCCAGGGCAAACTCTGACTCTTTTACTCAGGCGGTTCATGCGGTTTGCAAGCACAGGCTGCTGAAGCTCGCTTGCTGGCAGGGACCTTGAAATGCCATACAGTTGTGGCATTAAACATGCCTACAGCCGGTACCTCAGCCATGAGGCTGGAAAGCTAAGGAATGGACTGGATCTAGCTGGCAAAGCCACGCCTTTAATCCTACCCATATTGCTCAGTAATTTAAAGGCTTGTGTGGTCAGAAAAAGAGAGATATACAGTAAAGAGAGATTCAAAGACAAAGAAAATTTCTAAATGGTTTACAGTGTGTTAAAAACAAATGCAGACTAAAAGTTGAAGTTCTTAAAGGAAAAACATAAAAAAAGGAAGAGAGTTGTTGTGTGTGGTAGTACACACCTTTAATCCCAACACTTGGAAGGCAGAGGGAAATTGACCTCTGTGACTTCAAGGTGTAGTAGTGTACACCTTTAATCCCAATGCCTGGGAGGCAGAGACAGGCGGATCTCTGAGAGTTCAAAGACAGCCTGGTCTACAGAGTTACTTCAGGTCAAAGATACAGAGAACCTGTCTCAAAAAGCAAAGAGTTAAAAGTAAAAATAAACAAAATAGAGGTTAAAACAAAGCTGTACAAAGATGGAAAATACACAGAGAATCTTGATACTGTATGCTATTATGCTCTCTTTGAATTGTTTGAATGCTGAGGAAGGAGCAACAGCTGCTAAAAGATATTTATTTATAAATGCTGTTGAACTAATCCGACATAGATATTTTGATGCCTTGACTTTGAAATTTGGATCTAAGGACATGATGCTTTGGAAAGGAGTTTCTTATTTTGTTTTCACAGAGGATGAGACGCTGTTCATTTCTTCTATTCCGATTTGGTATGATGGACCACGCCCTCCTGAAGGGTTGGTGTGAACGCCTTCAAAAAATTGCTTCGCTCAACTGCCAACTGAGATGAAACTAGCACACAGGTTATATCATGAAAGACCTAATTAACGACGCCCCCATTCAGCAGGAAGCAGTTTGGAGAGAAATAACTGTGCCCATAGTCCCAAAAAATGTTTATAAATGTTCTTTTACATTTAAAGGGGGATATGATATAGATATGAATAATTTACATTAGTCTAGATTTTGCTTTGTTGATAGAGATTTACGGTCAATTTTGTTATATGTATAAGTGTTTCTGATTTTGATTAAGGTATTGTGATTGTGTAGTTCATTTAAATATGTAATGTATAATTAGGAAATATAAGTTGTTAATAGATAATCATAAATAATAGTCAAGTTTGTAGTCATGTTAGTTAATATTTTCTAGATGTGCATAGATATATTTTAGATAGACATTCTTCATGTCTTTCAAAGATTACAGAATAGGACATTTAATGTTTTAATAACTGAGGACTATTCATGACAATGAGACACTTTGCTCCTGGCAGCACCAATCTACTTCAAGAGGAAGATGGGCATCGAAGAGGATCCTTATGGAGTTTGATAGCCATTTGGGCAAGAAACTGCTCTTGCCTGGACTATTGCATAAACTGGACACAGAGAACCCACAGAGAGAGGACTACTGAACTTGTCTAAGGTGAGATAATCTTTCGGGGTTCCTGATTCATGAAAGAGTCCGCGAGACATTCTGCAGGACACAACAGATAGTGACTGAACTGACTTTGAATTTTCCTGCTTTGTGGAAATGAAATGTCTGCTAAAAACTATGGGCCTGAAGGCTGAAGATGGATGCCCCAATGATACAGAGGAACTTTGGGTGACTGTCCAGGCAGCGAGATGTCTCTGTCATTTCTAGAGTTTTAAAAGCTGCTTACTTCTTGTTTGCTTAGGTAGTATTGTATCTTTCTGGAGTCTTTGATGGAGTTAAGAATAGTTAGTTATAGTTATAGTTTTCCTTAGTTATGATAAAGATTATTGTAACTTTTACTTGATAACTGTTTTGTTATATGTAATTTTGCTATGTAAAAGCCTTTTTTTGTTTAAACCGAAAAAGGGGAAATGATGGAGGAAGGTCATTGGCTAATAAAGGAACTGCCTTGGCCCATTTTATTGGTTAGAGGATAGGTGGGAGGAGTAAACAGAACAGAACGCTGGGAGGAACAGGAAGTGAGGTCAGACTCCACAGCTCTGCTCTCCGGAGCGGAAGCCTCAGCGGAGACGCCATGCCCTGCTCCCTGGCAGACACACGGGATGAAGCTCCAACCCAGGATGGACATAGGCTAGAATCTTCCTGGTAAGCGCACCTTGGGGTGCCATACACAGATGATTGGAAATGGGCTAAATTAATATGTGAGAATTAGCCTAGAAGAGAATGGGCCAAGCAGTGTTTAAAAGAATACAGTGTCCGTGTAATTATTTCGGGGCATATGCTAGCCGAGCAGGCAGCCGGGGTGCTGGGGACGCAGCCCCGCCGCCCTTATTACAACAACACCCCTTTATGATAAAAGTATTGGAGAGATTAGGGATACGAGGGTCATACCTAAATATAATAAAAGCTATTTACAGCAAGCCAACAGCTAACATTAAATGAAATGGAGAGAAACTTAAAGCCATCCCACTAAACTCAGGAACACGAAAAGGCTGTCCACTCTCGCCATACCTCTTCAATATAGTACTTGAAGTTCTAGCAATAACAATAAGACAACATAAGGGGATCAAGGGGATTCTAATTGGAAAGGAAGAAGTTAAACTTTCGTTATTTGCAGATGATATGATAGTGTACATAAGCGACACCCAAAACTCCACCAAAAACTTTTACAGCTGATAAACACCTTTAGTAATGTGGCAGGATACAAGATCAACTCCAAAAAATCAGTTGCCCTCTTATACACAAAGGATATGGAAGCAGAGAGGGAAATCAGCGAAGCTTAACCTTTCACGATCGCCACAAACAGCATAAAATATCTTGGGGTAACTCTAACCAAGGAAGTGAAAGATCTATTTGACAAGAACTTTAAGGCATTGAAGAAAGAAATTGAGGAGTATACCAGAAAATGGAAGGACCTCCCTTGCTCTTGGATTGGGAGGATCAACATAGTAAAAATGGCAATTCAACCAAAGGCAATTTATAGATTCAATGCAATCCCCATCAGGGTCCCATCAAAATTCTTCACAGATCTTGAGAGGACAATAATCAACTTTATATGGAAAAACAAAAAACCCAGGATAGCCAAAACAATCCTATACAATAAAGGATTGTCTGGAGGCATTACCATCCCTGACTTCAAACTCTATTACAGAGCTACAGTGATGAAAACAGTGTGGTACAGGCATAAAAACAGAGAAGTCGACCAATGGAATCGTATAGAAGACCCGAATTTTAACCCACAAACCTATGAACACCTCAGTTTTGATAAAGGAGCCAAAAGTATACAATGGAAGAAAGAAAGCATCTTTAACAAATGGTGCTGGCATAACTGGATGTCAACCTGTAGAAGAATGAAAATAGACCCATATCTATCACCATGCACAAAACTCAAGTCCAAATGGATTAAAGACCTCACTATCAGTCAGAACACATTGAACCTGATAGAAGAGAAAGTGGGAAGTACCCTACAGGAGATGGGCACAGGAGATCGCTTCCTATGTTTAACCCCAACAGCACAGACTTTAAGGGCAACATTGAATAAATGGGAGCTACTAAAACCGAGAAGCTTCTGTAAAGCAAAGGACACTGTCACCAAGACAAAAAGGCAACCTACTGACTGGGAGAAGATCTTCACCAACCCCGCAACAGACAAAGGTCTGATCTCCAAAATATATAGAGAACTCAGGAAACTAGACTTTAAAATGCTAATTAACCCAATTGAAAAATGGGGCACTGAACTGAAGAGAGAATTCTCAGCAGAGGAAGTTCAAATGGCCAAAAGACACTTAAGGTCATGCTCAACCTCCTTAGCGATCAGGGAAATGCAAATCAAAACAACTTTGAGATATCATCTTACACCTGTCAGAATGGCTAAAATAAAAAACTCCAATGATAGCCTTTGCTGGAGAGGCTGTGGAGGAAGGGTAACCCTCATCCATTGCTGGTGGGAATGCAAACTTGTGCAACCACTTTGGAAATCAGTGTTTCGGTTTCTCAGGAAATTCGGGATCAACTTACCCCTGGACCCAGCAATACCACTCCTGGGAATATACCCAAGAGATGCCCTATCATATGACAAGAGCATTTGTTCAACTATGTTCATAGCAGTATTATTTGTAATAGCCAGAACCTGGAAACAACCTAGATGCCCTTCAATGGAAGAATGGATGAATAAAGTGTGGAATATATACACATTAGAGTACTATCCTGCGGTAAAAATCAATGACTTCTCAAATTTTGCATGCAAATGGATGGAAATAGAAAACACTATCCTGAGTGAGGTAACCCAGACCCAAAAAGATTAATATGGGTTGTACTCACTCATAATTGGTTTCTAGCCATAAACAAGGGTCACGGAGTCTACAATTGGTGATCCTAAAGAAGCTAAGTAAGGAGGTGAACCAAAGGAAAAACATATAGTTGTCCTCTTGGGTATGGGAAGTAGACAAAATGGCAGGGGAGAAAATTGAGATCTTGGGGGTGGGGTGGGATGGGGATAAGGGGAGATGGGGAGAGAAAAGGGAGAAGGGGAGAATGGGGGGAACTTGGGGAAAAAGGAAGATTGGGATAAAGGAAGGTTGGATAGGGGAGCACGGAAGCACAATTCTTAGTTAGGGAGCCACCTTAGGGTTGGCAAGAGACTTGAACCTAGAGTGGCTCCCAGATGCCCAGCCGAGGTCCCCAGTTAGTTCCTTGGGCAGCTGAGGATAGGGAACCTGAAATGACCCTATCCTATAGCAATACTGACGAATATCTTGCATATCATCATAGAACCTTCATCTGGTGATGGATGGAGATAGAGACAGAGACCCACACTGGAGCACTGGACTGAGCTCCCAAGGTCCCAATGAGGAGCAGATGGAGGGAGAACATGAGCAAAGAAGTCGGGACCATGAGGGGAGCACCCACCCACTGAGACAGTGGAGCTGATCTATTGGGAGCACACCAAGGCCAGCTGGACTGTGACTGAAAAAGCATGGGATAAAACTGGACTCTCAGAGCATGGCGAACAATAAGGGCTGATGAGAAGCCAAGGACAATGGCACGGGGTTTTGAATCTACGTAATGTGCTGGCTTTGTGGGAGCCTAGCCAGTTTGGATGTTCACCTTCCTAGAAATGGACGGAGGGGGGAGGACCTAGGACTTACCACAAGGTAGGGAACCCTGACTGCTCTTTGGGCTGGAGAAGGAGGGGGAGAGGAGTGGGGGGAGGGGGAGAAGGGTGGGAGGAGGGGGAGAAGGGTGGGAGGAGGGGGAGGGAAATGGAAGGCTGGGAGGATGAGGAAATTTGTTTTTTTTTCTTTTTTCTCAATAAAAAAAATTTAATAAAAAAGCACCATATTTTGGGTAATAAATCAATTTTACAGTTAGCTAATTTTTCTTTTCTCTTTTTTTGTTTTATTTATTGATTAAAGAAGTTAGCTGATTTTTCACTTTATCTTTGTGACCTTGAATTTCATGGAGTCAATTTCCCCATATATGAGAAAGAAACTATGTTGTTAAACTCATAGATTTTCTTCATTTTTTTAAAATACTTATTTATTTATTAAAAATTTCTACTTCCTCCCATCCTCCCATTTTCTTCCCACTGCCCCCACTCCTCCTCCCCCTTGCTCTCCAGTCCTAAGAGAAGTCAAGGTGCCCTGCCCGGAGAGAAATCCAAGCCCCACACCCCTGATCCAGGTCTAGGAAGGTATGCATCCAAACAGACTAGGCTCCCAAAAAACCAGTACATGCAGTAGAATGAAAATCCGGTGTCATTATCATTGGCTTCTCAGTCCGCCCTCATTGTCAGCCACTTTCAGAGAGTCTGGGTTGATCACATGCTCGTTCAGTTCCAGTCCAGCTGACCTTGGTGAGCTCCCATTAGATCAGTCCCAACATCTCCGTGGGTAGACATACCCCTTATGGTCCTGATTCCTTGCTCATGTTCTCCCTCCTTCTCCTCTTCTTCTGGCCCTTGAGAGCTCAGTTCAATGCTCCATTGTGGGTCTATGTCTCTATCTCCATCCATCACCAGATAAAGGTTCTATGGTGGTATGCAAGATATTCATCAGTGTGGCTATGGGAGAAGGCAAGTTCAGGCACTCTCTCCTCTGGTGACCACGACCTAGCTGGGGAAATCCCCTTGGACATCTGGAAATTCCTCTAGAGTCAAGTCTCTTGCCAGCCCTAAAATGGC
The DNA here is from genome assembly GCF_018167655.1 of Microtus oregoni. Lineage (NCBI taxonomy): Eukaryota > Metazoa > Chordata > Mammalia > Rodentia > Cricetidae > Microtus > Microtus oregoni. The sequence goes on from NW_024544604.1 coordinate 1,927,638, forward strand.
TCCATTAGTTAAGATATCTTCTTCCCTGCTCCCATATCCACACTTCCTCCATCTCAACCATCCCATTCCCCCAAGCTCTTTCCAATCTTTCCCTTCCCTCTTCTCTCTGCACATCTCCCCTTTTCCCTAACCCACCCACAAACCCCTGCTCCCAACTTTTGCCCTGCGATCTTATCTACTTCCAATATCCAGGAGGATAAATATATGTTTTTCTTTGGGTTCACCTTCTTATTTAGCTTCTCTAGGATCACGAAATACAGGCCCAATGTCCTTTGTTTATGGCTAGAATTTACTTATGAGTGAGTACATACCATATTCATCTTTTTGGGTGGGTCTGAGTTATCTCAGTCAGGATAGTGTTTTCTATTTCTATCCATTTGCATGCAAAATTCAAGTTGTCATTGTTTTTCACCGCTGAGTAGAACTCTAAAGTGTATATGTGCCACACCTTCTTTATCCATTATTCTATTGAAGGGCACCTAGGTTGTTTCCAGGTTCTGGCTATTACAAATAGTGCTGCTATGAACATAGTTGAACAAATACTTTTGTAGTATGATTGGGCATCTCTTGGGTATATCCCCAAAAGTGGAATTGCTGGATCCTGAAGTAGGTTGACTCCCAGTTTCCTGAGAAACCGCCACACTGATTTCCAAAGTAGTTGCACAAGTTTGCATTCCCACCAACAATGGATGAGTGTTCCCCTTACTCCACAACCTCTCAGAAAAAAGGCTATCATTGGTGTTTTTGATTTTAGACATTCTGACAGGTGTGAGATGGTATCTCAAAGTTGTTTTGATTTGCATTTCCCTGATCACTAAGGAGGCTGAGCATGCCCTTAAGTGTCTTTTGGCCATTTGAACTTCTTCTGGTGAGAATTCTCTCTTCAGTTCAGTACATCATTTTTAATTGGGTTAATTAGCATTTAAAAGTCTGGTTTCTTGAGTTCTTTATATATTTTGGAGATCAGACCTTTGTCTGATGCAGGATTAGTGAAGATCTTCTCCCATTCAGTAGGATGCCTTTTTGTGTTAATGAGAGTGTCCTTTGCATTACATAAGCTTCTCAGTTTCAGGAGGTGGCATTTATTAATTGTTGCTCTTATTTTCTGTGCTGCTGGGGATATACATAGGAAGTGATATCCTGTGCCCATGTGTTGCAGACTACTTCCCACTTTCTCTTCTATAGGGTTGGGTGTGGTCAGATTTATTTTATTTTATTTTTTATTAAAAATTTCTGCCTCCTCCCCGCCTCCCCTTTCCCTTCCCCTCCCCCACTCCCCATACCCCACTCCCCACCTCCTCCCTCTCCAGTCTGAAGAGCAGTCAGGGTTCCCTGCCCTGTGGGCAGTCCAAGGTGAGCATCCAAATAGGCTAGGCTCCCACAAAGCCAGTACATGCAGTAGGACCAAAACTCAGTGCTATTGTCCTTGGCTTCTCAGCAGCCCTCATTGTCCACCATATTCAGAGAGTCCGGTTTTATCCCAATCATTTTCAGTCCCAGTCCAGCTGGCCTTGGTGAGCTCCCAATAGATCAGCCCCACTGTCTCAGTGGGTGGGTGACCCCCTTGCTGTCTTGATTTCCTTGCTTATGTTCTCCCTCCTTCTGCTCCTCATTTGGACCTTGGGAGCTCAGTTCATTGTTCCAGTGTGGGTCTCTGTCTCTATCTCCACCCATTGCCAGATGAAGGTTCTATGGTGATATGCAAGATATTCATTAGTATGGCTATAGGATCAGGCCATTTCAGGCTCTCTCCTCAGCTGCCCAAGGATCTAGTTGGGTACATCTCTCTGGACCCCGGGGAACCCCTCTAGAGTCAAGGCTCTTGCCAACCCTAAAATGGCTCCCTTAAATAAGATATATACTTCCCTGCTCCCATATCAATCCTTCTATTATCCTAACCATCCCATTCCCCCAAGCTCTCCCTATCCTCCCCTTCTCACTTTTCTCTCCCCATCTTCCCTTTCCCCCATCCAGCCCCACCCCCATGTTCCCAATTTTTGCCCAGCAATCTTTTTTTTGTTTTTTTTTGTTTGTTTTAAAGTTTTGTTTTTCAAGACAGGGTTTCTCTGTAGCTTTGGAGCCTGTCCTGGCACTAGCTCTTGTAGACCAGGCTGGCCTCAAACTCCCAGAGATCCACCTGCCTCTGCCTCCCGAGTGCTGGGATTAAAGGCATGTGCCACTGCCCAGCTTTCCCAGCAATCTTGTCTACTTCCAATATCCAGGAGGATAACTATATGTTTTTCTTTGAGTTCACCTTCTTATTTAGATTCTCTAGGATCGTGAATTATAGGCTCAATGTCCTTTATTTATGGATAAAAACCAATTATGAGTGAGTACATACCATATCCATCTTTTTGGGTCTGGGTTACCTCACTCAGGATAGTGTTTTCTATTTCCATCCATTTGCATGCAAAATTTGAGAAGTCATTGATTTTTACCGCAGCATAGTACTCTAATGTGTATATATTCCACACTTTATTCATCCATTCTTCCATTGAAGGGCACCTAGGTTGTTTCCAGGTTCTGGCTATTACAAATAATGCTGCTATGAACATAGTTGAACAAATACTTTTGTAGAATGATAGGGCATCGCTTGGGTATATTCCCAAGAGTGGTATTGCTGAGTCCTGGGGTAGGTTGATCCCAAATTTCCAGAGAAACCGAAACACTGCTTTCCAAAGTGGTTGCACAAGTTTGCATTCCCACCAACAATGGATGAGTGTACCCCTTACTCCACATCCTCTCCAGCAAAGGCTATCATTGGTGTTTTTTATTTTAGCCATTCTGACAGGTGTAAGATGGTATTTCAAAGTTGCTTTGATTTGCATTTTCCTGATCGCTAAGGAAGTTGAGCATGCCCTTAGTTGTCTTTTGGCCATTTGAACTTCTTCTGGTGAGAATTCTCTGTACAGTTCAGTGCCCCATTTTTTAATTGGGTTAATTAGCATTTTGAAGTCTAGTTTCTTGAATTCTGTATATATTTTGGAGATCAGACCTTTGTCTGTTGCAGGGTTGGTGAAGATCTTCTCCCAGTCAGTGGGTTACCTTTTTGTCTTAGTGACTGTGTCCTTTGCTTTACAGAAGCTTCTCAGTTTCAGGAGGTCCCATTTATTCAATGTTGTCCTTAATGTCTGTGCTGCTGAGGTTATATGTAGGAAGTTGTCTCCTGTGCCCATATGTTGTAGAGTACTTCTCACTTTCTCGTCTATCAGGTTCAAACTGATATTGAGGTCTTTGATCCAGTTGGACTTGAGTTTTGTCCATGGTGATAGATATAGTTCTATTTTCATTCTTCTACAGGTTGACAACCAGTTCTGCCAGCACCATTTGTTGAAGATGCTCTCTTTCTTCCATTGTATACTTTTAGCTCCTTTATCAAAAATCAGGTGTTCATAGGTTTGTGGGTTAAAATCAGGGTCTTCTACTCAATTAGATTAATTGACTTCTCTGTTTTTATGCCAATACCAACCTGTTTTCAATACTGTAGCTCTGTAATAGAGTTTGAAGTCAGGGATGGTAGTGCCTCCAGATGTTCCTTTATTGTATAAGATTGTTTTAGATATCCTGGATTTTTTGTTTTTCCATATAAAGTTGATTATTGTCTTCTCAAGGTCTGTGAAGAATTTTGATGGGATTTTGATGGGGATTGCATTGAATTTATACATTGCTTTTGGGAGAATTGCTATTTTTACTATGTTGATCCTCCCAATCCAAGAGCAAGGGAGATCCTTCCATTTTCTGGTATCCTCTTCAATTTCTTTCTTCAAAGACTTAAAGTTCTTGTCAAATAGATCTTTCACTTCCTTGGTCAGAGTTACCCCAAGATGTTTTATGCTATTTGTGGCTATCATGAACTGTGGTGCTTCTCTGATTTCCCTATCTGCATCCTTATCCTTGGTGTATAAAAGGGTAACTGATTTTTTTGGAGTTGATCTTGTATCCTGCCACATTACTAAAGGTGTTTTTCAGCTGTAGGAGTTCTTTGGTAGAGTTTTTGGGGTTGCTTATGTTTACTACCGTATCATCTGCAAATAACGAAAGTTTAACTTCTTCCTTTCCAATTCGAATCTTTTGATCCCCTTATGTTGTCATATTGCTTTTGATAAAATGTTCCTGATTTTAGTGGGATGTCTTTGAGATTCTCTCCATTCAATTTGATGATAGCTGTTGGCTTTCTGTAAATAGCTTTTATTATATTTAGGTATGACCAAGGTATCCCTAGTCTCTCCAAGACTTTTATCATAAAGGGATGTTGAACTTTGTCAAATGCTTTGTCAACATCTAATGAAATGATCATATGTTTTTTTCTTTCAGTTTATTTATATGATCGAGTACATTGATAGAGTTGCGTATGTTGAATCAGCCCTGCATCTTTGGGATGAAGCCTACTTGATCATAATTTTGCTAATGTGTTCTTGGATTCGGTTTGCCAGTATTTTATTGAGAATTTTTGCGTCGATGGTTATAATTGAAGTAGGCCTGTTATTCTCTTTCTTGGTTGGGTCTTTGTGTTTTTTTGGTATCAGCGAAACTGTAGCTTCATAAAAGGAATTTGGCAATGACTCTTCTGTTTCTATATTGTGAAATACATTAAGGAGTATAGGTATTAGCTCTTCTTGGAAGTTCTGGTAGAATTCTGCATTGAAACCATCTGGTCCTGGACTTTTTTGGAAGGGAGGTTTTTCATAACAGTTTCTAATTCTTCGCGACTAAGAAGTCTATTTAGATTGTTTACCTGGTCCTGGTTTAACTTTGGTATATGGTACTTATCTAAAAAATGTCCATTTCTTTTGCATTTTCCAGTTTTGTGGCATACAGGCTTTTGTAGTAAGATCTAATGATTCTCTGAATTTCCTCTGTGTCTGTGGTTATGTCCCCCTTTTCATTTCTAATCTTATTAATTTTGTGTGTTCTCTCTCTGCCAATTGATTAGTTTGGATAGGGGTTTTTCGATCTTGTTGATTTTCTCCAAGAATCAACTTTTTGTTTTATTGATTCTTTGGATTCTTTTCTGTATTTCTATTTTGTTGATTTCAGCCCTCAGTTTGATTATTTCCAGTCTTCTACTGCTCCTAGGTGAGTCTGCTTCTTTTTTTTCTAGAGCTTTCAGGTGGGCTGTTAAGTCTCCAATGTGTTCTTTCTCCGTTTTCTTTATGGTGGCACTTAGTGCTATGAACTTTCCTCTTAGGACTGCTTTCATAGTTTCCCATAGGTTTGAGTATGTTGTCTCTTTATTTTCATTAAATTCAAGAAGACTTTAATTTCTTTCTTTATTTCTTCTTTGACCCAGGTGTGGTTCAGTAGTTGACTGTTCAGTTTCCATGAATTTGTAGGCTTTCTGGGGGTAGCATTGTTGTTGACTTCTAACTTTAATTCTTGGTGATGTGATAAGACACAAGTGGTCACTAAAATTTTTTTGTATCTGTGGAGGTTTGCTTTGTTACCGAGTATGTGGTCAATTTTTGAGAAGGTTCCATGAGCTGCAGAGAAGAAGGTATATTCTTTCCTATTTGGGTGGAATGTTCTATAGATGTCTGTTAAGTCCATTTGCTTCATTACCTCCAATAATTCTCTTAATTCTCCATTAGGTTTCTGACTTATTGACCTGTCCATTTGTGAGAGAGGTGTGTTGAAGTCTCCTAGTATTAGTGTGTGTGGTTTGATGTCTGCCTTGAGTTCTGGTAATGTTTCTTTTACATAAGTGGGTGCTTTTATATTAGGGGCATAGATATTCAGGATTGAGACTTCATCCTGATGAATTGTTCCTGTTATGAGTATAAAGTGCCCTTCTCAATCTCTTCTGATTGATTTTAGTTTGAAATTAATTTTGTTAGATATTAATATAGCCACACCTGCTTGTTTCTTTGGTCCATTTGATTGGAAACCTTTTCCCAACCCTTTACTCTGAGGTAGTATCTGTCTTTGAGGTTGAGTTGTGTTTTTTGTAAACAGCAAAACGTTGAATCCTCTTTTCATATCCACTCTCTTTTAACCTGTGCCTTTTTATAGGTAAATTGAGTCCATTGATATTAAGTGATATTAATGACCAGTGGTTGCTAACTCCATTTATTTTTTCTGGTGGTTTCCCTTCTTTGAGTTGTGATGGTGAAAGGTTGTTAGATGCTTGAGTTATTATGGGTGTTTTTGGCTTCTTTGGTTTATGGTTTTCCTTGTAGCATCTTCTGTAAGGCTGGATTTGTGGCTATGTATTGTTTAAATCTGTTTTTGTTCTGGAATATCTTGTTTTCTCCATTGATGGTGAATGCAAGCTTTGTTGGGTATAGTAGTCTGGGCTTGTATCCATGGTCTCTTAGTTTCTGCGGCACATCTATCCAAACCTTCTGACTTTCATGGTTTTCATTGAAAAGTCATTTGTAATTCTGATAGATTTCCCTTTATTTGTTACTTGACCTTTTTCACTTGCAGCTCTTAATATTTGTTCTTTATTCTGTATGTTTTGTGTTATGATTATTATATGGTAAGGGGATTTTTTTTATCCAGTCTATTTGATGGTCTGTATCCTTCTTGTACCTTTATGGGAATATCCTTCTTTAGGTTGGGTAAGTTTTCTTCTATGATTTTGTTGAATATATTTTCTGGGTCTTTGAGCTGTAAGTCTTCTTCTTCTTCTATCCCTATTATTCTTAGGTTTCCTTTTCATGGTGTCCCAGATTTTCTAGATGCTTTGTGTTAAGAATTTGTTGGATTTGTTATTTTCTTTAACCAATGAGTTTATTTCCTCTTTAGTATCTTTGTTGTCAGATTTTTTCTTCTATCTCTTGTATTCTGATGGTTATACTTTTCTCTGTAGTTCCTCTTTGTTTACGCCGATTTTCCATCTCCAGCCTTCCTTCAGTTTGTGTTTTCTTTATTACCTCCATTTCTTTTTTCAAGTGTTGAACTGTTTCCATTACCTGTTAGCTTTATCTTGTTTTTTGTGGGTATTTTTGAGAGATTTACTCATTTCTTCTACCTTTTTGTTTCTCTTCTCCATTTCTTTCTTTTTTTTTTTTTTAGTTTTTTGAGACAGGGTTTCTCTGTGGCTTTGGAGCCTGTCCTGGAACTAGCTCTGTAGACCAGGCTGGTCTCGAACTCACAGAGATCCGCCTGCCTCTGCCTCCCGAGTGCTGGGATTAAAGGCGTGCGCCACCACCGCCCAGCTCTTCTCCATTTCTTTACGGCAGTTTTTCACATCCTGTTTAAGGTCCTCTATTATTTTCATAATGTTACATTTAAAGTCGATTTCTTCTACTTCTTCTGGAATAGGGTGTTCAAGTCTTTTTGTTGTATGATCCCTGGAATCTGGTGTTGTCATGTTGCCTTTCAGGTTGTTGGAGGAATTTCTTGCAATGGTACCTGCCCATCTCTTCCTTCAAATGCAGCCAGGAGAGTCTTGGCGTCTTGGTTCAATTAATGCTGTGACTGACTCTGGGTAGATCTCCTCTGTGCAGGTGCAGGAACTGTTCCTGGGCCAAAGACCTCGCAGACAATAGGGCAGGCAGTCTGGATAGTAGTCCTCCAACTCAAAGATATTTTGATGAGTATCATAGAACTATTTTCTATAATTGTTTATGTTTACAGATAGCACACAATTGGCACTAAACATGTATTCATAAAAGAGGCATGTATTCATAAAAGGAAGATGTGTGTTTCAGTGATCCAAAGGAAAAAGGAAGGTTTGATGATATAATCTATTATAATAGTGTCATATTCTATCATACTCAATGTTGGCTATTGCTGAAAATTAAGAAAAAATGTGGTGCTCTGGTAAGTCCTTCAGCCAATTTCCTTTAAGATACTATCCTACTTAGGGTGTGATCTCATGTACCATAAATTCAGATGATAACTATGCCTGGGCCTTTTGGCTGCTTGATTCATTTCCAGGTCCCAGTGTTGGCAGAGGACTGTAGAACACTACTCTTTCTATGAATTTATCCCCAGATAAATAAAGCTTTGCTATGCTCCATTCTGGGATATTGTGTAACTCTTTTGTACACCAACAAATTGGTGCCCAAGTGGTCTGAATCTATGCCACTGCCAGGTCCTGCCCAGACCCCCATGGCCTGTTCCTACCCTATGCAACTGAAATACACCTCTGGGAAGCTGCACAAGTTTGGGTTCTGCTGACCTGCTTTGGTGATTTGGCAATTTCTCACTGGCCTGCACCTATATGGCTTAGTCCTGCCTATTGCTGCCCATGGCTTGCACCTGTGTGATTTGTTTTGGCCTGCCATTGCTGCCTGCTACTTTCTGCCACAATTCCTCCACAGCTTCTCTGGCTTCTTCCAGGCCTGCTCTGGTCAGGCTGAGCTCTGACTTTGGTAGCAGGACTCTAAACCTGCACAGGCGTGTGATCCCCCCATTCAGATCCACAAATGCCTGGTTACTGGCTTCAGCCAGTAACCTCGTGGCTCATGACTGCCTGTAACCTCTGGGTTCCTTGATAGTCTGCCCAAGTCACACCTCCATATGTAGATATGTTGCTCTTAAGTAATTAACTAAATTAGTATTTCTAAGTCTCCGGAAATTCAGGTACATATCTAGGACCTGGCTTATTGCCACACCTGCAACACCTGTAGGACAACCAAGATTTATTACAAGTAGAGGGTCCTTTGTTTGTCCCAGCCACCCAGCTAGCTTACACCTGAAATAACCACACAGAAACTGTATTAATTAAAACACTGCTTGGCCATCAGCTCTAACTTCTTATTGCCTAACTCTTACATATTAGTTTAACCCATCTTCATTAATCAGTGTATCGCCACATGGCAGTGGCTTACCAGAGATTCTAACCAGCGTCCATCTCTGGCAAAGGATCCATGCCTTCTCTCTGTCTTGCCTTCTTCCCAACATTCAGTTCTGTCTTCTCTGCCTACCTAAGTTCTGCCCTATCAGGCCCAAAGCAATTTCTTAATTCATTAACCAATGAAAACAACACATGAACAGAAGAACCTCCTACATCAAAGATTATTACACCTACAACAATTTTCTGAAAATTATAATGGAGGTAAGTTAATTTGATTAATAAATAAATAAAATTGAAAATTGTCAACCAATCCCAATATAATTACAAACAATATAATTATCCAGGAATTTAACAACATTTTTGCTTCTACTATGAATAGAATTCTGCAAGAGCTATATGAGCTACTTTATGCATATATTTTTGTGACCATGATGGCTATTATCTCTGTTCTTTATATTATATCCTTAAAGAAATGGTTTGATAATAGGGTCAAGGATGAGAAACTTTTAGGAAGGATATGTCTTTAGCTGAAAGGATGCATACCATTGCAAATGATAACCTTAATTTGACAGGCAAAATTCTATCCATGACCCTACAAAAGGGTACTGAGAGATTATCTGAAAGGTTTCATACTGTTGAAATTGAGAGTCAAAATTTGTTAAAAACTTATGATAAACTATCAGATAGAAGATTCTTCCAAGATGGCAATCTACATGCCGTCCAAATAATATCTAAGGATGAGAAGACATCATCAATGGAAAATTTTAAAACCTTTGAATTATATGTGCAGAATGAGAACCAGAAATTAATTGATTGGATGAAATAGAAATATTCACAGGTTAGGATATTCTGACTTTACAAAACACAGTGATAAAAAGATTTTAATTGATTGAGGAACTTGTCAGAACTGATAAGCAAGGAGAGGAGGTATGGGCTAAGGATTTAGTATTGCCAGTACCTCTCAGAGTCAGAGATGACTTATCAAGAGTTTTTGCCATTTTATCGCCTCTGAAAATTTAACAAATACTCAATAACCAAGTGGATATAAAGAATGTAAATGGAAATCTATAGGTATGAAAGAGCTAAAAGTAATTAAACCAGCTGTAGTATTTTATGGCATGCTTTCACCATTTGCTAGGAAATGGTAAAGATATCGGCTTCAATCTATAGGGTTACTCCACATGATTGGCTTCAATTAGTCTTGGTGGTGCTAAAGAATGGGCTGCAGTTACAATGGAAGTACTATTGGAAAGAGGAGGCTAAAGCCCTAAAACTGCAAGGTAGGGTGAAAGGATTTGAGGCATCCCAAGATCAAATTTTTTATGAGGGTCATTATACTGATGCACAGAATCAAGTTATTTACAAAGAACACACCTTGTCCTTATGCCATACAGAGGCCTTGAATGTTGAGGACAGGATTCAAGAACTAGGAAGAAGAGTTGAATCATACACTAAGGTCATAAAAGGCCCAAGAGCACTCTTTAGTGACTTTTTACAAAGACTAACTAAAGATGTACCAATAGGGGTAACAGACCCAGAAGCTAGATGAACACTTATCAAATCTCTGGCTTTTGAAAATGTCAACTTAGAATGCAAAAAGATACTTGGGCCTTTAAAGGTCAGGTCAGCACCGATGGATAAATTGATCCTCCACAATGTCAATGTTGAGTCATTTGACTATAATACTGAGGCTTGGGTAGGAGAAGCAATTTTCAAAGGTATGAAGAGACATCAAAATACAAAATCTTTTAATTGTGGTAGAATAGGACATCTGAGAAAGGATTGTAGAAAAGACGTTCCTAGAAATAACTTTTTTTTTTTCTGGGAATGACAAAAATAGAAGGTCTCAAACTTCTGGATTATGTAGAAAAAGTGACAAAGGCTGACATTGGACCAATGTATGTAGATCAACAAGAGGCAAACAAGGCAACCGTTACCATCAAAAAACTTATTGGGAGCCTCTTAAAGGCCCCCATGTGAAATGTGGTCCAGTCATTCCCAGTCACTGTGGAGGACACAAATTCCCAGGAAAATTAAAAAAAATCTAGTGTCTGTTGTAAAAAACCCGGACTCACTGAATATGGTGGACAATGAGGGCTACTGAGAAGCCAAGGACAATGGCACTGAGTTTTGACCCTACTGCATGTACTGGCTTTGTGGGAGCCTAGCCTGTTTGGATGCTCACCTTCCTAGAACTGGATGGAGGGGGGAGGACCTTGGACTGCCCACAGGGCAGGGAACCCTGACTGCTCTTTGGACTGGAGAGGGAGGGAGAGGGGAGTGGGATGTGGGGAGTAGGGGGGGAGGAAAAGGGAGGCGGGGAGGAGGCAGAAATTTGTAATTAAAAAATGATGTCCTTTATGACAGCCAAAGGCCTAAGACTACCACTGCCAATAAAGCTATGGAGACCACCAGAACCCAAGGTAACCCGTTTAAGAAATGGGAAAGTCTCTGTCATTTTTAGTAGATTCAGAAGCTTAGTATGCACTTCTGATTACTCAGGTGAAATTTATCCCTCTCCGATCTCTGATGGCAGTGAAAACTAGTCTACTGATGGCTTTGTCAATTTAACTGCAATCAAGGCTTCAGCTGCTTTCTCAGTTCCCTTCATGTGTAAAATTCAGGTCATGGGCCTCACTCTCCTAGAGCTATTACTAGGTCTCAACACAGTTTACCTTCCTACGAGACTCAGAAGAGAGATACACTCACAAAACAGATTTCAATGTAACATTTTTACTGTTCGTTTATTTAAAGAAACTCACCCTACAATGACTGTCCTCAACAATCAACCACCTGCGTCTCCTGGTGAATGATTCGATAGAAGAAGGTGTTTTAAAGTGTAAAGTTTATGTGAGGAAATGAAAGATTAAATTGTGAGGATCTAAGAAAATATTTTATGGTCTAAGAACGTTTTCTAATGTGTGCAAATGCAAGTTATAAAGGTCTGATAATGTGAAAGATTAAATTGTGTTAAGAAAGTGACTTAAGGTGCATAAATATGAGTTATAGAGGTCTGAGGATATGAAGGCATAAATGGTAATTTTAAAAAGTGATTGAGGGTATAAAAAATAGAAAATGTTTCAGATTTTTTCTTACTATTTTGATGCTATATTAAGATCTTAAATGTCCATAGTCCTAACATTAATCAATGGAGTTCTGATAAACTATTAATCTTCCTCTGGTAAACCATGACTATTTTGAGCACAGTCCCAAGCTCAAGACTTTATATTCCCTTTGGTTATCTTCTACGTACAGTCTTGAAAGTGCTTCTTGAAAGACCCTCCAAGAGTGTCTTTCCTCTGGGGAGACCCTTCCCAAGGAACAGCGAGACCACTTGTATGGATGCAAACAGCAAGAGGTTTATTCAGATACACAGGTACCTGGGGTGACAAAGTCTCTCGGAGGACTTGTGCACCCCCAGGTCGGGGTAATGGGTTTATATATGTTTTGGGGAGCAAAAAGTGTGGTACAGAAGTGAGAAGCGTAGTTACAGGGTTTTTATTGGTTAGTTTGAATGTGGCCGAGTTCAGGTCGGGACAAGGTCCCTAGTCCCCGAGAATTCAGATATGGGCTGCCTTGTCTCTTATCTAGGGCAGACAGAGTGTCTTCTCCCCACCTGGGGCAGACGACACCCTACCATATTCTCCGTATTCCTCGTTCCTCCCCCTGTCCAGCCACAGGTGTCTCTATCTCGTTTTGGCACCTTCTAAACTGCCCTTTGTTCAAACCCTGAATATTCAGTACAAGCCTTGTAAAATGGCATTACCGGTGCTAAGTTGTTTAACAAGCTGGGCGGGGGGTCTTTCATTCCCCCATTTCTCTTATGACTTTGAATGGAATCTTCCATTCAATTGTTTTAAGTGGATTCGGGAATCTCTAGGTCCCAGTCATTTGATCCTGCAGCTAACTGGCAAAAATCGGGTGTGAGAGTAGGCTACCAAGTGTTAAGTGCATGGTTGTCCTGAATTTCCCAAACAATCTCTCCACTTGGGGACAGGACTTGCCATTTTAAGGAGTATGTCTGGTGTGGGCTCCCCCCTAGGGCTGCCCCTACCAGTCCTAGCAGGGCCCAGAGAGTAATCAAGGGGCCCCACAGGTGAGTCTTAGTTTTAACGGGTTTTGGGTGCGCTGGATTCTCCATGGTGGGGTCTCAGTTGGCTCCTTCTCCTCAGGGTGATGGGCTGCCTTGACGTGGGAGGCATGGACCCAGGCGGCGATGCCGTCAACTTTCAGCGCCGTGGGGGTGGTCAGCAGTACGGTGTATGGTCCCTTTCAGCGGGGTTCTAGGTTTTTGGTCTGATGTCTGCGGATCCAGACAGTGTCTCCTATCTGGAAGGGATGTGGTACCACCGGTTTGTCCAGTTGTTCCCAATAGGCTACAGCTCATGGCCTCCAGACCTCTCTCTGGACAATCTGCAGTGCCTGTAAATGAGCTTCCAGAGAATGGCTGTTAGCAAAATCAGCAATATTAGAGTTAAAGAAATTAATGAATGGTGGAGGTGTCCCATATAGTATCTCAAATGGGGTGAGTCCATGAGGGCCCGGCGTGTTCCGAGCCCTGTAGAGGGCTGGGGGAAGGAGGAGCACCCAGTCTCTAGAGCCAGTTGCAAGTGTTAATTTGGTCAAAGTCTCCTTGATGGTTCTATTTATCCATTCTACCTGCCCTGAACTTTGGGGTCGGTATGCACAATGTAATTTTTAATTAATCCCCAATAACTTGGCCACCAACTGACTTACTTGGGAGATGAAAGCAGGTCCATTATCAGTGCCCAATACCTGGGGCATGCCATACCTGGGAAAGATTTCTTTCAAGAGCTTTTTAGTTACAACCTTAGCTGTCTTGTGTTTGGTGGGAAAGGCTTCCACCCATCCTGAAAAGGTGTCCATGAATACCAATAGGTATTTGTATCCATATTATTCAGGTCTTATTTCGGTGAAGTCAATCTTCCAATGAGTTCTGGGGCGATGCCTCCGTACCCGGACCCCTGGCCCAAGCTTAGTCTTACCTGCATTTACTTGAGCACAGGCTTTATTTTCATCAGTTACCTTTTGTAGGGCCCCATCTCTGTTTAGGAGGTAGGGGCCAGTTTCCTGTCGTTCCAGTAAGGTTTCTCATTGGCATAACAGTCTTTTCCTTGAAGACCCAATGTTATTCTTTGGGGTCATAGGTGGCCCCCATTTTCTTTAGGAGGTTGGTGTCCTCTTGACTTTAGGGCAGTGGACATCAGAACAGCCTTATATTTTCTGAATTGGTCAGAGTGAAGGCTCAGGAGGTGCTGATTGTTTTTAGGGCAGCCTCTTTGGTGGCAGCATCCGCCAATCGATTTTCTTTTGCCTCTGGTCTGTGGCCCTTTTGGTGGCCAGGACAGTCCATAATACTCAATTTTTGGGGCAGAAATAGGGCTTTGAGTACTGTCAAGATTTTAGTCTTATTTTTAATTTTCTTTTTCTCTGAGGTCAGGAGCCCTCGCCTTCAATAAATTTCCCCATGTATATGGGCAGTGGCAAAGGCATATCGACTGTCCATATAGACATTAAGTTTCTTACCTTCCACCATCTGGAGCATCTGGAGTGTCTGGGTCAATGCGAAGAGTTCTGCTCTTTGGGATGAGGTGCTTGCTGGTAGGGCCTCAGCCCAAATTACCTCAGTTTCCATGGTTACTGTTGCCCCTGCTCTCTGTTCCCCGTTTTCCAGGAAGCTGCTACCATCGGTGTGCCAGGTGTAGTCAGCGTCCTGAAGAGGGTGATCCGTCAGGTCCGGTCTGGTCCCATGCATTTCCGCAAGGATCTGGAGGCAATCATGCTGCTCTGCCTCCTCCAGCAAGGGGAGCAAGGTTGCGGGGTTGAGAGTGACCACAGGTCCAAATTGTACCCGGTCTGCATCCAGGAGCATGGCTTGGTAATGAGTCATGCGGGCATTGGAAAGCCAGCAGTCTGGAGGCTGTTTGACCAAGGCCTCCATTGCATGGGGTGCCAGGATGGTCAATGGCTGGCCTAGAGTCAATTTACCTGCGTCCTTGGTAAGGACTGCAATAGCTGCTACCATCCGTAGACAGGGTGGCCATCCCGAAGCTACTGGGTCGAGTTTCTTGGACAGATAGGCCACAGGACGCCTCCAGGGGCCCAGTCTCTGGGTCAGGACCCCCTTGGCATATCCCCACCTTTTATCTATAAACAGTTCAAAGGACTTGGTAACGTCTGGAAAGCCCAATGCGGGTGAGGTTAGTAAAGCCTTTTTGTTATTGTCCTCAAAAGCCTTTTGCTATTTCTTTTCCCATCTGAACATTGCCCCCTGCTTGGTTAGGGGGTACAGGGGTGTAGCTATCTCTGCAAACCCTGGGATCCAGAGGCAGCAGAATCCTGCTGTCCCCAGAAACTCCCGCAGCTGGCGGGGGTTCTGGGGGGGCAAGGATGTTAGTGATAGTCTGTTTGTGTGCCTCGGTCAGCCATCTCTGTCCATCTCTCAATTGATAACCCAGGTAAAT
This sequence comes from Microtus oregoni, assembly GCF_018167655.1. Classification (NCBI taxonomy): domain Eukaryota; kingdom Metazoa; phylum Chordata; class Mammalia; order Rodentia; family Cricetidae; genus Microtus; species Microtus oregoni. The sequence continues at coordinate 1,942,869 of NW_024544604.1, forward strand.
GACTTGTTTCTGATATATCTGAGACTTTTTGGCTGATGCCTGATATTCTAATTGTCCCAATGTCTGTAGGAGGGCTTTTGTGCCCTCCTGACATTCTTTTTCCGAGGCGGCCACCAGAAGGAGGTCATCAATATATTGGAGCAATATCAGGGCAGGGTACTGAACTCAAAAGTCTGCCAAGTCCCAGTGTAAGGCCTCATCAAAGAGGGTCAGGCTATTCTTAAATCCCTGGGGGAGCCTGGTCCAGGTCAATTGACCCAAAAGTCCAAGATCTGGGTCCTTCCATTTAAAGGCAAAAAGGGACTGGCTCTCAGGATGTAACCGCAAGCAGAAGAAAGCATCCTTTAAGTCCAATATGGTGTACGAAACGTGGGATGGTGGCAGAGTACTCAAATAGATTGTAAGGGTTGGGGACCATGGGGTGTATGTCTTCCACCCTTTTGTTAACCTCTCTCAGATCCTGCATTGGCCAATAGTCCCCAGTCCCCGGCTTTTTTTATTGGCAGGAGGGGGGTGTTCCATGGCAATCGGCAGGGAGTGAGAATGCCCTGATCCAGCAGCCTCATTCCTTGCAATAGGCACATTGGTCAATATCCATTTTGGCCCCCTTCAGTTCTCCTAGCCTACCTCCCTTTTTATCTTTTCCTTGAACTACAGTGGCAAGCAGCCTGCTTAATTTTTTATTCTTTTCATGTCTCTTTCCTCCTGATTCTTTTTTATTCTCTGCCATAATCTCTCTTCCTTTTCCTCCGGAGTTTCCCTTTTGTTAAAAATTTTTTCTGCTTCCTTCAGTAAATCCTGTAAGGTATATCCCTGCAGACCCTCCAATCTTTGTAGCTTGCTTTTAATATCTGGGCTGGACTGCCAAATGAAAGACATCGAAATGCTAGTGGCCTGTCCAGGCTCCTCAGGGTCATAAGGGGTATACATTCTATATGCTTCATTAAGCCTCTCTAAAAATGTTGAGGGTGTCTTCTCATTCCCTTGTATCACTTGCTTTATCTGAGCCAAATTAGTGGGGTGGTGTGCTGCCCCTTGGAGACCCGCTATGAGCAACTGGCGGTAAAGACATAGGTGTCCCCTACCTGCGTCCATGGTAAAGTCCCAATTAGGGCGTGTCAAGGGAAAAGCCGCATCAATCTCGTTCGGCAGCTGGGTCGGGCGTCCATTGTGGCCCAGGACATTCTTCCGCGCCTCCAAAAAGACTCTTTGTTTTTCCTCCAAGGTCAACAGAGCCTGCAAGAGCTGCTGGCAGTCATCCCAGGTGGGCTGGTGTGTAACTAGGATAGATTCTATCAAGTTAGTTGCTTCCAGTTGTAAAGATCAGAAGCTGAGAATGGCCACTGCTGTTGTTGGTCATTCAGACCCTCTCGGAGGGGAAGGGCGTGGGAGGTGGAATCAGGCGGTGGCCCGCGTCTGCCCCTCAGTCGATGGGCCATAGGCGAGGGGGCCGGGGATTCTTGTGGGGGCCCCTCGGCTGCCGCTGCTTCAGGTCCCTCGGGGCTCGCTGATCCTGCATATGGAGGAGGTTCCTCTGATAGGAGGTCTACGAGGAGAGATTCAGGGTCCAGGGGAAGAACAGGTGGGGGTAAAGTGGATTTTTTCTTGAGGATAGTAGGATATAAGGAAGAGGAGGGAGGAGTAGGGAATGGAGCAGAGGGAAGGGGGGTAAGCGGCTCCCCTCCCGGGTGAGGGGATGCCTTAGGAGCCGTGGGAGTAAGAGGGGGTTGAGGTCCTATGTCAAACATCCGCTCCTTCACCTAGGAAATGATATCAAGGTTAAAAGTGCCATCCCGAAGCTATGAATGTGGGCCATTCAGATGAACAGACAGTCACCCATTTCTTCTTTCGCACTTCGACTGATTGATTGTTTGCTCGGTCCCGGACATCAGGCCAGTGATCTAAAGTGAGACTTAAAGGTGTTGTTAACGATTGTCCCATGGTACCAGATTTAGACTCGAGTACAAACAGATATACCAAAAACAAAAGACATAAAAACAAAGAAACAAAAAAACCAAAACCAAACTCAAAATCAGAAGCTGCGCAGCATTACGGATTCAGATGGAGGCCTTCTGGGAACTAGAGGAGTGACCTGGTCACTCTTAGCCCCTACGGATACTGGAGTATCCTCCAGTTACGGATTGAGCCCCAAAGGCTCCAGACACCCTTAGAACATCTTCTAGGGCTGCGGGGGGGGGGGAGTCTGAGCTCGTCAGCTCCTTCCCTGGCCCGCCAGATACTGATGATAGACCCAATCGAATCTTACTGAATGACAGAACGACAAAAGACTCAGACAGACACAGACACAGACAGGTCTGTCTCCTCCTGGTAGTGGGTCGGTGGTCCCTGGGTGGGGGTCTCCAAATCCGGGACGAGCCCCCAAAAGACCCTCCAAGAGTGTCTTTCCTCTGGGGAGACCCTTCCCAAGGAACAGCGAGACCACTTGTATGGATGCAAACAGCAAGAGGTTTATTCAGATACACAGGTACCTGGGGCCACAAGGTCTCTTGGAGGACTTGTGCGCCCCCAGGTTGGGGTAATGCGTTTATATATGTTTTGGGGAGCAAAACGCGTGGTACAGAAGCGAGAAGCGTAGGTCAAGCCTTGTAAAATGGCGTTACCGGTGCTAAGTTGTTTAACAAGCTGGGCGGGGGGTCTTTCACTTCTCATTTTACAGAAAGTGTGTTTAATCTACACACATTTAGTCTTCTGGATAGAGGAAAGAATATTCATGCTTTTAACTCAGAATCATTTCTGGGTCTCCAAGCTTTTACTATGACTCAAAGGTGTGAGTCTACTGTGGTGTGGGAGGTCCTTCTGTCTATGTGTTGCTTTTATTGGTTAATTAAAAAAGAACTGCTTTGAGCCTATCGCAGGGAAGAAGAGAACTAGGCTGGAAAGCTAGGCAGAATGCTGGGAGAAAGAAGGGTGGAGTCAAGAGACACCATGGAGCCACTGCTGGAGATAGATGTACGGAAACTTTGCTGTTAGGCCACGACCTTGTGGTAATACACAGATTAATAGAAATGGGTTAAATTAATATAAGGGTTAGCCAATAAAAAGCTAGAGCTAATGGTCCAAACAGTGATTTAATTAATACAGTTTCTGTATGATTATTTCAGGTCTAAGTTAGCCAGGCATCTGGAAATGAACAAGCAGCCCTCCTGGAAATGAACAAGCAGCCCTCCATACTACACTACTGCCTTTTCTGCAATATGGATTTCGGTATAGATTACAAACAGTAGGAATGCTACTGTGTCTAAAACAGCTCTTTTTATAAACTCAAAATTCTTGCAAGCTTCAGGAATTTGTCTAAAAATTATCTTTCTATAAACTTGAAATTCTTGTAAGTTCCAAGGAATTGACTTTAATCTACTTCTCGTGGGTCAAATAGACTCCAGAAAAGTACTGCCTATTTCCCCACTGCCTACTCCATGTATTTTGGAGGGTGAGGTCTTCCCCACCTTTCCCTGGTCTTGGGACTCCCCTTCTTCAATTACCAGGACCTAAGAAAAATTACCCCTAAACTCTTAATCTTCTGCCTCAGTTCCAGCATCATGCCAAGTCCAGGTGCCCCCTCAAAATCTTCTTCCTGGGCAGCTTCAAAATGGCTGCCCTAAGTGGTCCAATCTCACAGACTGCTTCAACTAGGCCTGCATTTTCCTAGCACCAGCAGGTCCCACAGTGCCTGGACAGTGAATGAAATAGTCAGCTCTTCCAGGACTTGGTCAGCATTCCAGCTTTCTCAGGTCCACAAAGATGCAGATGCCCCCAGACAACCAGAAGCAGTCTAGAGAACATGGCTCCCTCATTCCTGCCTCACCAGCTACCCTTTCCTATTTCCTCATCTTTTTATAGAGGTGGAGAACTAGGAAGCCTTCCTTAGGGGGAAGCAGCAGTTTCATTATCACCTGCTTCCAGGTGACTTTTCACCTTTAGTTATGTAACATGAGCACCCCTTTAAAGTGTCTGTCATAGTCCTCTCTCTTGCTCCTCTTGCTCTCTTGTCTGTCGGCATCTCTCACATCCCAACTCCAAGATGGCTTTTCACCCTTTCATGCTCCTCCCCCTCCCCCAATAAACCTCTTGCATTAACACTGTTGTGCATGTCGTGTTCTCTTAGAGGCATACCTTTGCAGGACTCACTGAAGATACCCACTTTGCAGTGTTTTATTATCAATTAGTGTTGACTGAGTTTCTGTCCTGCCCAATTCTCACAGTCGTTAGGTCCCAAAGAATCACACAGAAGTCTACATTAAATATAAATGGAGTGGCTCATTATCTCAGGCTCTATATTAGCTCTTATAACTTATATTAGCCCATTATTCTTATATATGTTAGCCACATGGCTCAGTACCTTTTTCAGCAGGGTGGGTCACATCTTGCTTCTTTGGTGTCTGGACAGTACTGGGGAGGAATGGGCTTCCTCCTTCCCAGAATTCTCCCATTCTCTTTGACCTGCCTCTACTTGCTGTCTGGTGGTCCTGCCTATACTTCTTGCCTGGCTACTGACCAATCAGTGTTTATTTAAAACATAATTGACAGAATACAGAATTGTTCCACACTACTTCCCCCTCTTTAAAAAACAAACAAACAAGAAGATCCATAGTTCATTTTTGGGGAAATTGGGCATCATTTTCCAGGCTACCTCCTGCTGATTGGGGGCACTGATAATCTTATGGGGACCTAAAAAAAATTTAGAATTATGATCAAGCCCTGACTGGAGTATCCTGTGAGTCTTGATCTTCTCAGGCAGAAGTCTTGAATCTGGATGTAACTCAGACATCTGGGCCATCTGTTCCTACTGGAGATTTCTCAAGTGGTCTTCCTTGATCAAACCTGATTTTTCGGAACTCAGAATGAATCCACAGCCTCTCATTTCCCATGGAAACAAAAGCAAAATCTCTTTTCCAAAGTAACATACCTTTTGACTTTAATTTTGAAGTCAAGGTATTGTTAAAATATCTATCTTGGATTAATTTTGCAGCATTCATAAACAAACATCTTTTAGTTGCTCCTTCCTCAGCATTCAAACAATTCAAAGAGAGCACAATAACACACAGTATCCAAAATCTCTGTGTATTTTCCATATTTATGTGGCTTTACTTTAATCTCTATTTCTTTTTTTTTAATTTATTTATTTATTAAAGATTTCTGCCTCCTCCCCACCACCGCCTCCTATTTCCCTCCCCCTCCCCCAGTCAAGTTCCCCTCCCTCATCAGCTCAAAGAGCAATCAGGGTTCCCTGACCTGTGGAAAGTCCAAGGACCACCCACCTCCATCCAGGTCTAGTAAGATGAACATCCAAACTGCCTAGGCTCCCACAAAGCTAGTACGTGCAGTAGGATCACAAACCCATTGCCTTTGTTCTTGAGTTCTCAGTAGTCCTCATTGTCCGCTATGTTTAGCAAGTCCGGTTTTATCCCATGCTTTTTCAGACCCAGACTAGCTGGCCTTGATGGATTCCCGATAGAACATCCCCATTGTCTCAGTGTGTGGGTGCACCCTTCGCGATCCTGAGATCCTTGTTCGTGCTCTCTCTCCTTTGCTGGGGACGCAGCCCTGCCACCCCTATTACTACAGTTGGTGCCTCACGTGATAGACTAAACCCACTTAAAAAACCTGAGAAGGCTTAAAAATAAGGGAGAGAGAGTTTAACACAGATTTTTGCTGTTTGTTGGTGGCGTGCTGTAGAGAGATTTCCTGATTCGGCAACAGTAGCAGAAAAAACACTGTGTCATTTTAAAGCGCGACTTCCTGGGGCTGTGCCGCCATTGCGATCTCTGTCTGGCTCCTGCGGGAGACAGAGCTTTTGAATAGAGCATTTGGAGTAAAGTGCTACGATTTGTTTGATGGCAACTAGACTCGCTGTGTTCTCGGGTCTGCTCTGCTTGCTAGAGGCAAGATAGCACCTCATCTGAGAGAGGCTTCCTGACTCAGCTTTAGCTGCAAAACCCTGCAGCTCATTAAGAGGTCCTGCCACGAAACACTTAAATGGTGTTGACGAAAAGCTGAACGCATGCTTTTTGGTTTTCAGCCGTAGCAGGAAAAAAGCTGTGCCGTTTAAAAATGCCAGCTTTCTGGGCTGTCCTACCAGGGCAAACTCTGACTCTTTTACGCAGGCGGTTCGTGCGGTTTGCAAGCACAGGCTGCTGAAGCTCGCTTGCTGGGAGGAACCTTGAAATGCCATAGAGTTGTCACAGTAAACGTAGCTACAGCCAGTACCTCAGCCATGAGGCTGGAAAGCTAAGGAATGGACTGGATCTAGCTGGCAAAGCCATGCCTTTAATCCTACCCATATTGCTCAGTAATTTAAAGGCTCGTGTGGTCAGAAAAAGAGAGATATACAGTAAAGAGAGATTCAAAGACAAAGAAAATTTCTAAATGGTTTACAGTGTGTTAAAAATATATGCAGACTAAAAGTTGAAGTTCTTAAAGTAAAATACAAAAAAAGGAAGAGAGTTGTTGTGTGTGGTAGCACACGCCTTTAATCCCAGTGCCTAGAAGGCAGAGACAAACAGATCTCTGTGAGTTCAAGGTGTAGTAGTGTACACCTTTAATCCCGAATGCCTGGGAGGCAGAGACAGGCGGATCTCTGAGAGTTCAAAGACAGCCTAGTCTACAGAGTTACTTCAGGTCAAAGATACAGAGAACCTATCTCAAAAAGCAAAGAGTTAAAAGTAAAAATAAACAAAATAGAGGTTAAAACAAAGCTGCACAAAGATGGAAAATACACAGAAAATTTTGATACTGTATGCTATTATGCTCTCTTTGAATTATTTGAATGCTGAGGAAGGAGCAACAACTGCTAAAAGATATTTATTTATAAATACTGCTGAACTAATCCAACATAGATATTTTGAATTTGGATCTAAGGATATGATACTTTGGAAAGGAGTTTCTTATTTTGTTTTCACAGAGGATGAGACCCTGTTCATTTCTTCTATTCCGATTTGGTATGATGGACCACGCCCTCGTGAAGGGTTGTTGTGAACATCTTCAGAAAATTGCTTCGCTCAACTGCCAACTGAGATGAAACTAGCACACAGGTTATACCATGAAAGACCTAATTAACGACGCCCCCATTCAGCAGGAAGCAGTTTGGAGAGAAATAACTGCGCCAATATTCCCAAATAATGTTTATAAATGTTCTTTTACATTTAAAGGGGGATATGATATAGATATGAATAACTTGCATTAGTATAGATTTTACTTTATTGATAGAGATTTACGGTCAATTTTGTTATATGTATATGTATTTCTGATATTGACTAAGGTATTGTGATTGTGTAGTTCATTATTAAAATGTAATGTATAATTAGGAAATATAGGTTGTTGATGGATAATCATAAATAATAGTCAAGTTTGTAGTCATATTAGTTAATATTTTCTAGATGTGCATAGATATATTTTAGATAGGCATTCTTCATATTTTTCAAAGATTATAGAATATGGCATTTTAAATGTTTTAGTAACTTAGGACTTTTCATGACAATGAGACACTTTACTCCTGGCAGCACCAATCTACTTCAAGAGGAAGATGGGCATCGAAGAGGCTCGTTATGGAGTTTGATAGCCATTTGGGCAAGAAACTGCTCTTGCCTGGACTATTGCATAAACTGGACACAGAGAACCCACAGAGAGAGGACTACTGAACTTGCCTAAGGTGAGATGATCTTTCGGGGTTCCTGATTCATGAAAGAGTCTGTGAGACATTCTGCAGGACACAACAGATAGTGACTGAACTGACTTTGAATTTTCCTGCTTTATGGAAATGTCTGCTGGATACCATGGGCCTGAAGGCTGAAGATGGATGCCCCAACGGTACAGAGCAACTTTGGGTGACTGTCCAGGCAGCAAGATGTCTCTGTCATTTCTAGAGTTTTAAAAGTTGCTTTTTTCTTGTTTGCTTAGGTAGTATTGTATCTTTCTGGAGTCTTTGATGGAGTTAAGAATAGTTAGTTATAGTTTTTCTTAGTTATGATAAAGATTATTGTAACTTTTACTTGATAACTGTTTTGTTATATGTAATTTTGCTATGTTAAAGTTAAAGCCTTTTTTTTTGTTTAAACTGAAAAAGGGGAAATGATGGAGGAAGGTCATTGGCTAATAAAGGAACTGCCTTGGCCCATTTTCTTGGTTAGAGGATAGGTGGGAGGAGTAAACAGAACAGAACGCTGGAAGGAAGAGGAAGTGAGCTCAGAGTCTCGACAGCTCTCCTCTCTGGAGCAGATGCCTGAGAGAGACGCCATGCCCCGCTCCCGGGATGAAGCTCCGACCCAGGATGGACTAGGCTAGAATCTCCCCGGTAAGCGCACCTTGGGGTGCTACACACGGATGATTAGAAATGGGCTAAATTAATATGTGAGAATTAGCCTAGAAGAGAATGGGCCAAGCAGTGTTTAAATGAATACAGTTTGTGTGTTGTTATTTCGGGGCATAAGCTAGCCATGCGGGCGGCTGGGGTGCTGGGGACGCAGCCCCGCCGCCCTTATTACTACAGAGCATAATTTAATTGTTCTTAGTATTTAGCAGAAGCATTCAAACATCAACACTATGTGATTTCCAAACACCTTCATCGGCCTCAGAAAAAGCCAAGAACTTATGCATATTCATGATCAGTCACTCCATCCACGTTTCCCTTCTCTTCAGTCCTTGTCAATCACTATTCTCTTTCAGACATTTCACAAAGCTGAAACCATGCCATGCCTTCTGTTACAGGTTTCTTTGATATAGAATAACATATTCAAGCTTCATTCTTTCTGTAGTATGTGTCAGTATTTTGTTCCACTCTATTACTGAGTAAATATGATAATATTTGCTTGCACAAATACCCTTGCACAAGTACCACATTTGCTATATACATTCATCATTTGATGGATATTTGGGTTATTTACAGTCGGTTAATCCTAGGATATGAACTCAAAACAGGAAGAGTTGAGTCATAAGGGAGTTGTTTATTTGACATTTCAAGTAGATAAAATTGTTGCAGTTGTGAGCCTGGCCTTTGACAGCTGAGCTATCTCTCCAGCCCTAAAGAAAATTGTTTTAAGTTTTACGTCATTTTAAAATACTACCAGAAAGGTGTTGTGAGAGTTTCTATTCCTGCACACCATCTAAGTATTTGATCTTCATTTTTAAAATAAATGTAGTGCATGTGTCTGTGTGTGCGTGTTTTGTGTCAATGTATGCCACATGTGAAGGGGTGACTGTGGAGGCCAGAAGATGAAACTCTAGAACTGGATTTACAGGTAGGTAATTGTGACCTACCCAATGTGGGCACTGAGAATCAAACTTGAGCCACTGGAAGAGCAAATGCTCTTAAATAGTGAGTAATCTCTCCAGTCCCTATACTTGCATTTTTATTTCACTGTCCAAACGTGCATAAATTGTTTTCTCATTGTGGTTTTGATTGCATATTCCTGGTGGCTAATGATATTTGGTATCTTTGAGTATGTTTATTGGTCACTTACATTTATCCTTTTGAAATTTTTCTATACAAATCCTTTAAAACTTTATTATGTTGTGTTTGGTTGATATCCCTGGGAGGCCTGCTTTTTTCTGAAGGGAAATGGAGGAGGAATGAATCTGGGGGAGAGGAAAGCCATGATATGGGGGAGGCCAGGAAGAGTGGGTGGAGGGTTGAATGTTGCAGTTGGAAGGTATTGTATGAGAGAAGAATAAAACAACAGTAACAACAGCAAAACTCATTTTTTTCCTTTTTGTGTCTGAAAAAGATGAGCTACAAGGGTAAAATGACCTTCTTACGTCAGTCTCCCAAGTAGGTGACCCTATAGGCACACACTGCAATACTCCTTTGCTAATATTTTAGTTGTGTTATTTGGCTGTTTTTGACACTTAGTTGTGACATATATATGCATATATACATGTATATATATATATATGTATATATGTCTTACAAGTTCTTTACCTATTATATAATATACAAGTATTTTTCTCCCACATTGTACATTGTCTTTTTCTTTGCTTTGAAGTATGAATGCTTTTAATCTTGATGTAGACAGCTTTACTTTTTCCTTTGTTGCTTGCAATTTTGAAAAAAAACCCTAGTACTTGTTTTACCCTGAAAGTTTTAGTTCCATATCTTCTATTTGGGCCTATGATCCAGGTATGATAATGTTTGGAATTTAATATTTGAAGCCAAGGTGTTGAATTCATTGTCTTGTGTGTGGTTACATATGCTAAGCAGGAGGTTAACTTCAAGAGAAACTGGAAAATGAGTTCCCAAAACAAGACATAAAGATCAATAAGTGGTCGACTTACTGACTCAGATCAAACCAATTTCAGTTTATTGCTAACTGTAGAGTGCTGCACCACTTTAACTTAATTAACTTTGGCTTCTGTACGTGGTCTTGCACCTTATTCTTCTACTTAGAACAGACTAGATTCAGGGTAAAATGGGCCTTCCAAGAGAAGTATGACCGAAAATATTCACCTAGGGGAGACAAAGGTCAGAGCATGGGGAGACAAAAGTTAAGGCCCATCTCTGCCAAAATCAGAGTCCATGCCACTCAGCTTGGTCTACTATTTTTTTAAGAGTGAACTCTTGCTTGACTCTACTACTATATCTGTCTGAGTTACTCCTTTTGGAGAACAAAAGGACCAGTACTGATGCTAGGCTTGAGATCAGAGAGAGGAAACTTGAAAATGATTGTTTCTTGCCTTTATAAAGTGGTGGTGGCCGCAAGCCCTGGCAACAGAAAGGCAGTGGCCGTGCCGGGCATGGCAGCATCCATTCCCCCATATGGCAGGGAGGAGGCGTAGCCCATGGTCCCCGGGGCCCTACAAGTTACTACTACATGTTGCCCATGAAAGTTAGGGCACTGGGCCTCAAAGTGGCCTTGACTGTCAAGCTGATGCAGGATGACCTTCACATCGTAGATTTTCTGGAACTGCCCACTGCAGACCCTCAGTACCTGACAGAGCTGGCCCAGTATAGCCACTGGGGGAGTCCCGTGCTCCTTGTAGACTTGACACATTAAGAGATGCCCAAGAATGTTGTGGCAGCCACCTCCAGGCTCAAGAGCTTCAACTTGATCCCTGCAGTTGGCCTGAATGTGTACAGCATGCTCAAACACCAGACTCTGGTCCTCACTCTGCCTTCCATCGCCTTCCTGGAGGACAAGCTACTCTGGCAGGATTCAAGATACACTCTGCTCTACCCTTTCCGCTTGCCCTACAATGACTTCCCCTGACCCTGCCCTGGGCACCTAGAGGCCCACCCCACTTGGGGACCAGGTCAGCACATCATCTGTCCTGCAAAAAAGCTGTTCCCTGGAAGCTGCTGGGTCCTGGTGCCAGAAGCCAAGATGAGTGCCTCCTGGGGATCTCTTGCCACATTAAAAGTAAACCCTATTGTTGACAAGAAAAAAAAGTGATCTGACTCTTTTCTAGATCTTACATTTTATTCACTCTCATTTCAGCCCCTATGCTATAGCCAGTCAATCCCAACGATCCAGTTCTTTAATCAGTTTTAAGTCAGGTTTGCCAGGCCTCCTTAGCCTTATGCCCCAGGGAAAGGTGAGTGTGCTATCTGTCCATTCTGCAGCCCCACAATGCAGGACAATCAGCTCCACAGCCTCACGATACAGGACAATCAGATCCCTAGCCCCATGATGCAGGACAATCAGATGCGATAGAGAGTCAAGTCAAAGCAGGATCTCAGTTTATTACTGTGAGCATCAGCTTATATAGGTTAAGTGACATTGTGTGATGTGGGGGTACCTCCAGCCAACGAGAGACAATCAAGCCCTCACTCTGGCTGGAGGGGCATCTACCTAGATTTTGCTGTCTCATCCTCACCTGGTAGCTTTGACTATTCTTCAAACTCAAGCCAGGCTTTTCTCTGTCCTACAGGCCTCGAGGTATAGGTCCTGAGATAATTTTGGCCCAACAAGATTAAACAGAGTTATAAGGGAAAAATTCAAAGTATGGTAATGGAAATAGACACTTAAATCTTGCCCTTTTAAGATCCATTTTCCGTCGGGCATTGGAGGTGCACGCCTTTAATCCCAGCACTCGGGAGGCAGAGGCAGGGGGATCTCTGTGAGTTTGAGGCCAGCCTCGTCTACAAGAGCTAGTTCCAGGACAGGCTCCAAAGCTACAAAGAAACCCTGTCTTGAAAAACAAACAAACAAAAAAAGATCCAGTTCCCTAATCTATCAAAAACCAATAAAGATAGCTTAAGAAATGAGACATCATCCTACAAAACCCTGTTCAGCTTTTGTAACTTTTACCAATAGGAGATCAATATTTTAAAGGGGAAAACTTTAAACAGAAAGATTGTATTTTATTACATATTAGTGAATTAAGCTTTGATTCTTAGATAATCATTTAACTTTTCTTAGATTTGTCATACATACATGTAATAATAAATTGGGGGCATCACCCTAGCCCTCTAACACCCCTTTATCCAAGAAGTCTCAGATGACTGGAAGCTTCTGTCCTGGGAGTTGCCCTGTCCAGACTCCAACTCCCAGCCTGCCAAGCACTGACCCTTCACCCGGGGAGGGTCAGAACCACTCCCACAGGCTATTTAGGTTCAAAGCCAGAAAAAGAAACACGTGATTTCAGGTTTGCGTGAGCTCCTCTTCCCACCGTGCTATCTCGGTCCACTCTAGAGTGCTGCATTTATTAAATATGGGCATTTTAATTCAGTCCAATCTGGTTTGATTGGAGTTCTTTGCACTGGTGGAGCAACTCGTATTAAGATTAAACCAAACAGATAGAGGTTCCTACCGAAAAGGTTCTGTTTTTTTCCCATGGGCCCCGTGCCCAGGGCTGCCTGCTGGAAAAGGTCCTTCCTTCATGCCCTCTGCCAGGCACCATCAGCTTCACTTGGTGAGTTTTCCTTTTAAACTACATTGCTGTTAGGGTCTTGGGGTGGCCCATTTGCTTTTTGGGCTTTTGTTGAAGCCACGGCCCACCCAAGAAGCCTAATCCATGGGACTTGGGTGTGGGGAGACGTCCCCCACTCATTTCTCATGCACCCCCGTTTTTGACTCAAGGGTACTGTTCAGTGGACAAATCACAACAGGCTTGAGTCACACAGACATGCGCTTAAAATGGGTTTCTTGTGAATCCAAGCTGATTCCAAATTGCCCTTAGATGGCCTTTTACAAAATCTTTTTAAATTGGGGCTGTCTAACCTAAACTAACAATGCTCCAGAAGCCCGCAGTTCCTAAATGCGCACTCTTGTCCGCCCACCCCCCCCCTCTCTCCCTCCCTCCCTCCTCCGCCCCCCCCCTCCTTTCTTGCAGCCAGTGCTCTCGTCCCTTCCCGCTTCTGTCTCTCTCTCTCTCTCCTTATTCATGGCCAGCCTTCTAGTCCCACCCCCACTTCTATCTCTGTCTCTGTCTCTCTCTGTCTCTCTCTGTCTCTGTCTCTCTCTCTCTCTCTCTCTCTCTCTCTCTCTCTCTCTCCTTATTCGCAGCCAGTGTTCTCATTCTGCCTCCGCATCCCCCTGCCTCCTTATTTGTGGCCAGTGCTCCTGTTCTGTTCCAGATTCAGGGATCTAAACCCGACTCCCTTTCTGTCGGCCGAGGACAGTGGAGATCAGTGCCCATACCTTTGGAACTGCACTCACCCATCAGCTGTTTCCCTGGCCTCTGCCACCTATGCCAGGATCACCCTGGCCCTGCTCTGCTCCCGCCTCATCCCTGCTGTTTGCCACTTGGGCTTTTACAAAAAAATTCCTTTTAAATTGACACCAACACCTAACTTAAACAAGGCTCCAAAAGCCGCGCACTCTGCCCCTCCCCCTCCCCCATCTAGCTGTTTGCTGCGATTCCCAGACAGACCTAACTGCACTGGGATTTTTAAGTTGGTCAGCTAAAACAGGTTTCTAAAAATGTTTTGTTTGTCTGTCTGTCAGAATGATGTAGCCTCACTATGTCTGTGTAAATGTGTTTTCATGATGTGCTCAAAATATTCCTTTTAATCTTTCTTGCACCTACTAGCATTGGTAAATTGTAACTAACTGGATAAAATACACACCTAAATTTAGCTTATATACCCAGTTTAAATAACAGGTAATGGTACTTAGTTACCAAGTGCCTTTACGGATCTGAAGGCATGGCATTTTAGCAACAAGAGCTTCTAACACAGACGTGCAGCTTCCGCAGCACCCTTTAGCTCCTCCAAAAAGACAGAAGACATTTTGCCTCCAGGACTTGCCTCTGGGTTTGACAAAGCAGCCCACAGCGCAAAAAGCAGCCTTCTACCTCTTCAGCTTCCTGGATGCCTTTTGGGGAATCGATCTCTTCATCCTGCCCAGACAGGTAGATTAATCTACCCCCTCCCAGGAGAAATCTTTGGGCCTCTTGTACTCAGCAGCTAACAGCAAGCACTGCTTCTAAGACTGGTATTCTCCAAGGACTAAGGAGAGGACTTGGGATTGCCCGTGTAGCTAAAAAAGCTGTCATTTTTGCTCATTTATCCCTCCCAGATCTGTCTAATGGCATTTGACAACTTAAGGTACTGTTAACCTACTACTTCATCCATGACATTTAATGAAGTTTCCTGCTAAAATACAGACAGGTGTGCCTCTTTAACAGGCTTCATAATCCAGAATTGACAGATTTCAGGTGTGTCTTCAGAGGTTCAGAGTTTCCAATTTCCTTTGTCTTCTAAAATCTGTTCCAGTTTTCTTAAAGTTCTGCTACACTAACCCCAGCCAGTTTCAAGCGTATTCTACAGGTTACTCCTGCTGCCTGGGCCAATACCAACTTGCAAAGTGCTCTCCAGATAATGCCAAACACCTATACCAGCTCCTGGGACTTCACCATTGGTACCAACTCTTCTGAATCAAGGACACCTGCCAACTAAAATCTAGTTTTATCTGCTATTGTGTCCCATCCCATGGCTAGCCCCATTTCATAGGGCCAATAATAACATTTTTTCTCCTAGCCACCTGCCTTCTCATGTCCCTCAAAAAGCAGCTGCCTAAGGACTCCAGGATGACAGCAAACGGGATGCCGCTCAAGCCACACCTCTTGCTGAGCATGAGAATGCCAACTCTCAGCTCTCCCCTCTCCCACATCACCCCATGCCTGCAAGAAGTATCCAGACTTGGCCAACACCCCTTTATCCAAAGAGCCTAAAATGTTGGACATAAATATCACCTCAGCTTCTTGTCACACCCATCTGGAATGTAATATTTAGTTGGGGGCATCACCACAGCCCTCTTAACACCCCTATATCCAAGAAGTCTGGGGTGATTGGAAGCCCCTGGCCTGGGAGTTGCCCTGGTTCAGACTCCAACTCCCAGCCTGCCAAGTGCTGACCCCTCCCCCAGAGAAGATCAGGACCACTCCCACAGGCTATTTAGGCTCATACCAGAAAAGGGAACATGTAATTTCAGGTTTGCGTGGGCTCCTCTTCCTGTCATGCTGTCTCAGTACGCCAGAGAGTGCTGCATTTATTAAACATGGGCATTTTAATCAAGTCTAATCTGGTTTGATTAGAGTTTTTGTGCTGGTGGAGAGGCTCTTATTAAGATTAAACCAAACAATATATATGAAATTTAGCCTTTCCAAACTTTTTGTGGCTTACTCAAATCTTTCATAACTTGCTTAAACCTTTTGGTTTTGTTATCTTTCATTGTTTTTCCATTTTGGAAGAGTTTAGCCTTAATTTAGTTTTATACTAAGCTTTGAAATCAGGAAGTGATAAGCCTTCCAAAATTGTCCTTTTGCATACGAACATTAGGTTCAATTTTCTAATTTCTTTACAAATGAAACTATATTTTTATAGGTAGATTTATATGTTAGTTGAATCTATAGATGACTTTGGATAATACTGTCATCTTAAGAGTATCAAGTCTTTTGATGCATGAGCTGGGAACATGCTTATATTTATTATTTAATATCTTTGAAAATGTTGTGAGGTAGTCTATGTATAATTTTGTGCTTAATCTGACAAATTTATTCTTAATTTTCTTACTATTATTTGTGTTACTGTGAAGGGAATTGTGTTCTTTTTCTCATTTCCCTTTATTGAAAATCGATTCTGTTCTCATATAATATAATCTTATTATAGTTTCCTCTCCCTATACTCCTCCCAATTCCTCCCTACTACCCCTTGCTTCCAGATTACTCCTTTACTGTCTCTTATTAGAAAAGAACAGGCTTCTAAGAGATAAAAACATGACAAAATAAAATATAACAACATAGAGCAAAAGCTGTCATATTGAAGTTGGACAAGGCAACCAACAGAAAGCACAAGAGACAGAAACCTACTACTCCTTCTCACAGTCAGGAGTCATGGTGTTTGTTTTATCAGAATAATAGAAAATCTAGCAAAGATTTAAAACATAAATTTTTATTGATTTTTTGGGACTTTCACATCATGTACCCCAATCCCACTCATTTTCTGGTCCCTCCATATCTATGTCTTACTCCCATAGTGTCCTGATATGGGATTCCTCTCTGTATGCTATGAATATGTTTTATTACCATTGGTTAAAAAAGAAGCTGCTTTGGCCTATGTCAAGGCAGAATATAGGTAGGCAGGAAAACTAAACTAAATGCAGGGAGAAAGAAGGCCGAGTCAGGCAGGTACCAAAAAGCAAGCGGTAACAAACCACAATCCTTGTGGTAAAATATAAAATAATAGAAATGGGTTAATTTAATATGTAAGAGTTAGTTCATAAGAAGCCTGAGTTAATAGGCCAAACAGTGTTGTAATTTATATAGTTTCTGTGTAATTATTTGGGTCTGTGTATCAGGGAATAAAAGAACATTCTCCATTTACAGTGTCCCTCCTAAAAGAAAATTTAAGAAAATATTAATTGAAACCAAATAAAAAACCCCACTTCACTTCTCCATTTTCCTGCCTCTCCAACACTTCTTTGTCCACTTAGCTTTACTTGAAAATGTCATTGGAACGAGTTGCTATTCTGGTTCAAGGTCTCTAGTTTTTGGTATACTGTCAATACTGACCCTCACTAGAACTCCACTAGAATATCCTGCTGTTGCCCTGAGTCATGAAAATCTTGTGGATATACTTCAGGTCCAGTCCTTTGACACACTCTGTCAGATCATGGATGGGGTAGATGTTGTCATGGGCCAACTCAAAGCCATGGATGTGAATCTTGTTGGTAGCTGATTTTGTCAGTCCAGGATGCTGGAATCACCCACTGCTTGCAAGGGACAGAGTCAGATCTCCTATCCCTGTGGTGAGGGGTAGGGCCAGCTCTTCTGCTGTAGTTGTCAGCAGCATACAGGGACAGTTCTTCCAGTGCCAGCTAATCATAAGCTTTGGATTTCAACGCACATGATTCCTTCTTATGGCCTTTGTGGTAACACAAGCCATGAAGATCAACACAGACCCCAGTTGCAGCAAGACCATAGACCCAGACATGGCCCTCAGCAGAAGTGTAGGCTCAGACATCACCATTGCCAGGTTGCAGTCCACACTACCCAGATCAGTATGATGCCAGTGGCAGCATGGCCCTTGGACACCAACATGGTATCAGGTGGCTGATCAGACCTCAAGTATCTGCACGGCTCTTGGTTGTAACACAAGCCATGGATATCAATTCAGACGCTGGTGTAGGACTTAGACCCAGACATAGCTCTTGGTGGTAGCTCCATTGCTATGATAAACGTTATTTATGACCAGAAGCATATTTGGGAGGGAAAGGGTAATTTCAGCTTTGGTTTGTAGTTAATCATCTAGTGAAGTCAGGCAAGGAACTCAAAGCAGAAACTTGGAGGCAGGAACTGAAGTAGAGACCACGAAGGAATGCTTCTTGCTGGCTTGCTCTCCTGTTGGCTTGCTCAGTTTTCTTTCTCATACAATCCAGGATCCAGGAGTGGCAAAACCCACAATGAGCTGGGCCCTTCTGTATCAATCATCAACTAAAAAATGCCCCATATGGTTTACTGTAGGCCAATTTTAGAGAGGTCTCAGTTAAGTTTCCCACTTCTTAGGTTACTCTAGCTGTGTCAAGTTTGCCGGGCGGTGGTGGCACACGCCTTTAATCCCAGCATTCGGGAGGCAGAGGCAGGCGGATCTCTGTGAGTTCGAGACCAGCCTGGTCTACAAAAGCTAGTTCCAGGAAATGGCTCCAAAGCCACAGAGAAACCCTGTCTCAAAAAACCAAAAAACAAACAAACAAACAAAAAAACCAAAAAACAAAACAACAGCAAAACCGATCTCTTGTGAACTCGACACAAAAATACAGAGCTTGGGGAACTACACAGAAGAGGAGGAGAAAGGACTCTAAAAGTCAGAGGCGTCAAGACAACCATGAGAACACAACCCACAGAATCAACAAAGCAGGATTCACAAGGGCTCACAGAGACTCAATTGTCAATCATGGACCTTGCATGGATCTGAGCTTGGTCCTCTGCATATATGTAACAGTTGTGTAGCTTGGTGTTCTTATGGGACTCCTAACAGTGGGAGTGGAGTGACTCTGACTCATCTACCTGCTCTTGGGACACTTTTCCTCCTACTGGGTTGCCTTTTCCAGCCTTATCATGAGGGTTTGTGCCTAGTCTGAGTTGGTGTGGTGTGCCTAGTCAGGGGTGTGGTGCAGGGGGGTAGTTGGGAGGACTGGAGGTAGGGAAAACCACAGTCAGGATGCAATGAATGCAAAGAATAAAATTAAAAATTAAAGAGAAATAATGAAGTTGGCAGAATTCTCACATTGGTTCCTCAATTGCCTAGTCTTATTGTTACTTGTTATACCATACTCAGATGATATCCCTGGGAGGCCTGTTCCTTTTGGAGGGAAATGAAGGAGGAGTGAATCTTGGGGAGAGATAAAGTTGGGGAAAAACTGGGAGGAGTGGAGGGAGGGGAAAAAGCAATTAGGAAGTGCTGTATGAGAGAATAATACATGAAAGAAGGAAAGAAAGAAAGAAAGAAAGAAGTAAGTAAGGAAGGAAGTAAGAAAGAAAGCAGGCTGAGAAAACTAGTAAGTAGTACTCCTCTATGGCTTCTGCATCATCTCCTACCCCCAGGTTCCTTCCCTGCTTGGGTTCCCGTCTTCCTTCAGTGATGGACAGCAATATGAAAGCACAGTAGAACAAACCCTTTCCTTACTTACCCCACAAAACAAAAACAATCTAACAAAACCATACATTTTTATTTTTTATCCCCCAGCCTTCATATTAATACCACAATACAGAACATAGTATTACTTTAAAACTTCCACAGTATTTAAAAATTTGGTCTCTTTAAAATATCTAAAGTCTATAAAATCCAAAATCTCTTAACTGTGGATTCCTGTAAAGTAAAAAGTAAATTGATGGAGGAAGGTCATTGGTTAAATAAAAAGAAACTGCTTGGCCCTCATTGGCTAGAAGATAGGTGGGAGGAGTAAACAGAACAGAACGCTGGGAGGAAGAGGAAGTGAGCTCAGACTCCACAGCTCTCCTCTCGGGAGCAGATGCCTCAGAGAGACGCCATGCTCCCTGCTCCAGGGAAGATGCACGTGATGAAGCTCCGACCCAGGATGGACTTAGGCTAGAATCTTCCCTGTAAGACCGGTGCTCACTAAGACCGGTGCTCACAGATTATTAGAGATGGGTTGATCGGGATATCAGAATTAGCCAGTCAGGGCTAGGGCTAAAGGGCCAAGCAGTGATTAAATGAATACAGTTTGTGTGTTGTTATTTCGGAGCATAAGCTAGCCAGGCAGCCGGGGTGCTGGGGACGCAGCCCCGCCGCCCTTATTACTACAGTAAATTGAATATTTTTTTATTTCAAGAGGAAAGAATCTGGGTATAGTAACAATCAAATCAAAGTAAAATCAAAAGCTCAGGGTTTAATGTTTGGAGCTCGCTCACAATCCTCTGGGTTTCTCTTGCAACTGAATCTATAACTTTAACTAATGGCATCTTCTGGGGTCTCATGGTGCCAAGCCTTAACTTCTCCCCATGTTTTATCCATTCATATAAGACTAGTACCAAAAGTGGGAGACTTATCAATTTTGGCTGCAGCAAGTGATGTCGCCTTGGCTCCCTCTGGACCACAGCTTTTGTATGATGACCTTGAGAAAATATTCTAAGAAGATCTCAGCTCAATTATTTTGGTCTGTTCTCAATTGCAGCTGATTTATTAGCCCTTGATGACCAATACTCTTTCCCAGAAAAGGAAATTGCATTTTTAGTGTCTTAGTCTCTTGTTAAACTAAGCCAGTTCTTCAGAGCCTACTGACAAGAACCACAGGTTCTTAGCTAAAAATAGTACATGAATAGCACCAATAGGTACAGTCTTTAAGGGACCCTCAAACTTCCCTCTGAAACTTCACAGTCCAGGCACCTGTCATTTTTTACTGCTCTCAGAATTATCTCCAAATTCTCACAAAAGATTAAGATCAGAACACTCAATGTTTTTTATTCCAGTCCAAAGGTCCATACAATCCCACAGTCCTCCCTGGTCCACAAACTGCATGGTCCAGTCTTCAGAGAAATGCCCCATGATTCTAGTACCAATGCTGTCTTTGTTTGCTTTCTATTGCTATGATGATGAAAGACAATTTTGTAGTTTATAGTCCAGGGAAGTCAGGCCAGGAACCCAACCCTGGCGATCAATGGGGTGACAGATGGAGCAGCCAGATTGCCCTCACATTCATGGCCAGGAACATGGGGGCAGGAGCTGAAGCAGAAAGCATGAAAGAGTGCTGCTTACTGGCTTGCTTTCCATTTAGTTTGCTCAGTTTGCTTTCTTATACAATCCAGGCCCACTTTCCCAGTGGTGGTACCACCCACAGTGGGCTGGGCCCTCCCACATCAAGGCCCAACCATGGAAATGCCCCACAGGCTTGCCCACAGGCCAATCTTATAGAGGCACTTTTTCATTCAAGGTTCCCTCTTCTCAGACAGCTCTAGTTTGTATGAAGTGGACAAAATCCCGGTAGGACAGATATTAACAGGCTTGGAGAATACTGGATACCTTTCCTTTATAATAAATGTTGCATGAAATCAATGACAAGAACAGAAGGGTTTTAATTACTGTTCAGAAGAATAGATGCAAAATTATGTCTCATGTCCCAGGAGAAAGCATGACATAAAAAACTGCTCGGAAAGTCATTAGTATATTAACTCCAACTGGCTCCAGGAGCCTTAAAGTTTATATGATTACTATATATGTATATATATGTGACGGAAGAGTGTCAGATAAAGAACAAAGGCACACTATCATCCTTTTTAGAGAGAATCAATCTAAATAGCCTTGCCAGTCACCTGGGCAGGACAAAGTTCCTCCAGAAAAGCCATTTATTTTGGAGATACCTTACAAAATCATATAAAAAATTAATTTGTATTTCTCTGGTGGCTAAAAGTGTTGAAGACCTTACAAGTATTTAGTGAGCATTTATGCTTCTTTTCAGAGCTGTGTATTCAGTTCATTAGCTTGCTTATTGACTTTCTGCTATTTAATTATTTGATATTCCTTAAATATTTTAGAATTAGCCCCTTGTTGGATGTAAGCATGGTAGAAGGAAGGGCAGAGGAGGGGGATCAATAAGAACAAAGTGTGTAATAAAAATGGCAAAATGAAAACCATAGTAGTGCATTTTATTCTAAACATTAATTTAAAAAAAGAAAATACTGTAATGACTGCCTAAAAATTAGATCATCGCAGTGATCTCTTTGATTATTGCCCACTCTTATCATTTGAGCATGCACCACTCTGTAAAATCAGTATGACCTGTCTTCTACACTAATGACACTCCGTGGATCTCACCTCAATACTGTCACTGGCGATCACAAGGACCAGAGAAGTGACAGGAGTTGGAACTG
Source organism: Microtus oregoni (assembly GCF_018167655.1). Lineage (NCBI taxonomy): Eukaryota > Metazoa > Chordata > Mammalia > Rodentia > Cricetidae > Microtus > Microtus oregoni. The sequence goes on from NW_024544604.1 coordinate 1,964,646, forward strand.
AGATCCTAATGACATGAGAATTGTTGAAATGTTTAGTATTGGTCATCAAACAGTTCTAGTTTTTCAGATATCTCTTTGGTGGTTTGTTTTTGTTTTGAGACAGGGTTTCACACTATAGCGTCTGTTGGACTGAACTCATCAAGGAGTCAAGACTGCCTTTAAACTTACACCACTGGAAGTCTCTTAGCGTTCTGAGTGCTAGGAACACAGGTGTGAGCCTCCATGCCCAAATCAGATAGTTTTTCATGATTTCTGACTTAATTCCATTGAGGCCAGAGGACATATGTTATAAAATTAAAGTTATGTTTGTATATAACTCAAATAAGGTTCATCTTTGAATCCATGTGCATTTGAAAAAAATGTGATTCTGTAAGCATGTGTTAAATCAGAATGTCTGCTATAATATGGTGTCTTTTGTACGTGACAGAAAAACTGCATCCCTGAAAGTTCAACAATATGGTTGCCTAAATAAGACCTAACTATAGCAACACCAGTTGACGTGCCAATGTGGAAGGGGGAAGTTTCACAATATCACCAACATCACACACCTATATGAAGAGCTATAGACAATTAATGACTGGAGAGAGAGAGAGAGAGAGAGAGAGAGAGAGAGAGAGAGAGAATATCATATCAGTTTTTCTCAGGTATGAACCCCCAATCAGTTATTCAATCCCAAGCAGTCAGCCCTAAACACATACACATATGAGCAGCACTAAATGGACTTTGCAGGTTGTATTTATGACTGTGTGTGTGTGTGTGTGTGTAACAATAATAATTGAAGAACAACAGGTTATGAATTTTAGGGGGTCATGGGAAGAGTCTAAGAGATGAAGAGAAGATAGGATATATAAAAGTACTTACACATGAAATTCTCAAAACTAAAACATTTTTCTAAATATTCCCCACTTAGATCACTGATTATGCTTATCACTACTATTATTACTATTATTTTTCTTTTTATATTCTTTTCTTCCCGATTATAACATATAGTAGTCTAATGGTTGCTTGAATAAAGGAGTCATGCTGACATTTGAATCATATGAAAACTAGGCAAGAAATAATTGTATTTATGAGAGATATTTTTGGTGTTTTTGAGACAAGGTTTCTCTATAGCTCTGGCTGTCCTGGAACTAGCTCTTGTAGACCAGGCTGGTCTCGAACACACAGAGATCTGTCTGCCTCTGTCTCCGGAGTGCTGGGATTAAAGGCGTGCACCACCACTGCCAGGTTTACAAGAGAATTTTTAAAGGACACATGAGACATGACAGTAGACTAGTTACATAAGACATACTTACTACAATACAAACATGAGAAGGGACAGGTAGCAATGCAGAAAAATGCTGGGAATCTTTAAAGGACAAAAACATAGTATGTTTTGGATTGATTAATTTAGAGAGTGAAAAATGCCTCAGTAGAAAGCTAAGTGGCAATGAAATCAAACAATAACCAAGATTTCTGGAATGACTTTGAGATTAATAAGTGCCTCTTATTCTCCAACACAAGACTCTGTCTTCCTCATCTTTATATTGACCTTTTTCCAGGAAACCCTGTGTAGTTTCCCATGCCAGTGTAGTTTCTCTACCTGTGTAGCTTTCTATCCCTGTGTAGTTTCCCATTCCTATGTAATGAGGGCAATGAATTGCACTAGTATGTACCATTTTCATTTTCTGAAACTACAATACAATAACCGTGAATCAAATAAAAGCCAAAATATAGCACGTTCTTAAGCAAAGTGTTAGGTAGGTTCCAAATTTGGCAAGTGGAGTAGTCCTCATTCCACCTGATAGCGTCATACTGTATATTCCCAGAGAACACTCTGACACTGCAGCACACAGGGAAAAAACTGCATTAACAAAGTAAAAAGGGGCAATCTTGATATATGAATGTAGCTAATTCTGGGGGAACAAGCATGTAATGGAAGAAACAGAGATGGTCCCTGGATGCTGCCAATGCTATTGCAAAACTAAAATGTCCAGAGACGCTAGATAGAAAAGTCACGCACATAGTTGATGGAATTCAGTGATTGCATACCAGGTTCTGACCCCTGAATTCAGTGATGATTGTATACCACCCTGGACTTAGCTTGTGACTCCTCACTGAAGGATGCCATTTGCATGCACTTTGAAGCCACTGAGGAGAGCTGTCACTGAAATAAAACTTCATAATACTAAACATAACTGCTGGAATCATGAAAAGCACTGCATTAACGAAACAATCACATTTAAACAATAGTCACATAGCTTGCTTAAAGAAATTGGGTGATGTATTAAAATATTTGTCCTTTCTTAATAACTTTTCAAAATACTGTATAAGTCAGATAATCAATGCAGGCACACGGTTTGCTATAGAACTTAGAACGCATGTTCTAATGCCTTTTAACGGATCTGAGCCTCCATTAAACACATTCTGTGCTTGCACTACTACTAGTTCAGCCGGCGGACCAAGCTGGTGGGTTATCTATTGCCCACCATGGGTTTTCTGCGAGGGTCTCGGTGCCGCCAACGCCGTCGCTGTCCACTCCGCTTCTCAGGAGTCAGGGCTGCCTATCCATCGATGTTTGTGATACCACCAACGGTCTCTCCACCATCTCATGTGGGACAGAACTACCACCGCGACTGCGAGGCCGCTATCAACAGCCATGTCCAGCTGCAGCTCTATGCCTCCTACGTCTATCTGTCCATGGGCTTCTTCTTTGACCGTAAAGATGTGGCTCTGGAGAACTTCGCGAGCTTCTTTCTGAACAAGTCACATGAGTGTACTGCGCATGCTGAGATGTTCCTGGCACTACAAAATCAGCGTGGTGGTCGCATCTCTTTCTGCACTATCAGCAAGCCAGAGCGTGATGATTGGCTTGGAGGCCTTGCAGCCATGGAGAATGCTTTTCAGCTGGAGTTGACCCTCCATCAAAGCCTTGTGGCCCTGCACCGGCTAGCTACTAGCAAAAGCGATGCCCATCTTTGTGCCTTCCTGCAGAACCATTTTTTGAGCAAGCAAGTTGAAGTCCTCAAGGAGATGAGCAGCTACGTGACCAACCTGCACCAGAAAGAGTCTCCAGAAGATGGCATGGCTGAGTACCTATTTGAGAAACTTACCCTGACTGACATCAACAAAGAGAACTGAGCTGGAACTTTCTTCATAACCCTGAATTCTTCTCCAGGTTACTAGACTGAACATCCATATTGCCCTTCCAGCAAGTTCACTCATTTTCCCTTTTCCTATTACCATTGTTTTAAATAAAATTATTTTATCTCAGTCAAATTAAAGTGTTCAGTTTATTTATGTTTACTTGCCATTACTTTAAGAGAATAGGGGCATATCCATTTGAGGCCTCAAATGTCTATCCAGAATTCTCTTCATACTCCCCTGGCCTAAGGGTGGAGGGGAAAGATGATCCAAGGGCATAGGAGATAGGGTATGATGGGGTGTGACAGGGTGTGTGGCCTGAAACCCTGGTATCTGGGCTTAGTAGTGTAAGTACCCAGTGCATCTGAGCTCACAGAGGAACTGAGATGGGGCAGGGATTAAAATAAGCAGGGGATCTTGGGGAAAGGGGAGGTGGGGGAAACTGGGAGAAGTGGAGAGGGGGCTGCAGTTGGGATATATGAAAGAAGAATAAATAAAAAGGAAAATCAGGATGTTAGACTATTATGTTAGGTATTATTATTCAGTGATAGATTGTTTATTGCCCTGAGCCCCTCAGTTTTTATCTCTATCACTACCTGAAACTAAAAAATGGGGATCTTCAACTTCATCTGAAGACTTTTAATAGAGTAATGTATTACAAATATTAAGTTTCTTGATGAGAGAGAGAGAGAGAGAGAGAGAGAGAGAGAGAGAGAGAATGTCTAAGAACTTCTGATCCGAATACCCTGGACTGCAGAGCTAATGGAATTGAGTGAGCTAATGGAATTGAGTGAGCCTTAACCTGGCTTCCTCATAACTGCAATGTCACCAGTAGGTGCATACACAATTCCTTCATAATACTTCTATTTCTGTCATTTCCCAAATGACACATTTCTTCCCTTGAAGTGACCTGATACCACAAAATCTCTATGACCTTCATGGAAGGGTTAAAATACCTGAGGTTCTCCAGAGGTACCCATATATGTGGTTTTGAAAAGAAAAAATAACCGCTGCATGACTGAGGCTGCTTTGAATAATATAGTAATATAGAAACATGGGGGAGTATTGAATGTGGGTAACCAGTTAGAAATCAAGCAGAACTCCCCTTACCCCCATCCCACCCCACCCCCAAGATCCCAATTTTCTCCCCGGCAATTTTGTCTACTTCCCTTTGCCAAGAGTATAGTTATATGTTTTTCCTTGGGTTCACCTTCTTACTTAGCTTCTTTAGATTCACCTATTGTAGACTCCGTGACCCTTATTTATGGCTAGAAACCAATTATGAGTGAGTACATCCCATGTTCATCTTTTTGGGTCTGGGATACCTCACTCAGGATAGTGTTTTCTATTTCCATCCATTTGCATGCAAAATTCGAGAAGTCATTGTTTTTTACCGCAGCGTAGTACTCTAATGTGTATATATTCCATACTTTCTTCATCCATTCTTCCATTGAAGGGCATCTAGGTTGTTTCCAGGTTCTGGCTATTACAAATAATATTGCTATGAACATAGTTGAACAAATGCTTTTGTCATATGATAGGGCATCTCTTGGGTATATTCCCAAGAGTGGTATTGCTGGGTCCAGGGGTAGGTTGATCCCGAATTTCCTGAGAAATCGAAACACTGACTTCCACAGTGGTTGCACAAGATTGCATTCCCACCAGTAATGGATGAGGGTACCCCTTCCTCCACAGCCTCTCCAGCAAAGGCTATCCTTGGTGTTTTTTATTTTAGCCATTCTGACAGGTGTAAGATGATATCTCAAAGTTGTTTTGATTTGCATTTCCCTGATTGCTAAGGAAGTTGAGCACGACCTTAAGTGTCTTTTGGCCATTTGAACTTCTTCTGTTGAGAATTCTCTGTTCAGTTCAGTGCCCCATTTTTTAATTGGGTTAACTAGCATTTTAAAGTCTAGTTTCTTGAGTTCTCCATATATTTTGGAGATCAGATCTTTGTCTGTTGCGGGGGAGAGCAAGGTTAGAAGGGAAGGAGGGGGGGCCTTGGGGAAACTGGAGGATTGGGATAAAGGAAGGTTGGACAGGGGAGCACGGAACCACAATTCTTAGTCAAGGGAGCCACTTTAGGGTTGGCAAGAGACCTGACCCTAGAGGGGCACCCAGGTGCCCAAGCCGAGGTCCCCAGTTAGTTCCTTGGGCAGCTGAGGATAGGGAACCAGAAATGACCCTAGCCTACAGCAATACTGACGAATATCTTGCATATCATCATAGAACCTTCATCTGGTGATGGATGGAGATAGAGACAGAGACCCACACTGGAGCACTGGACTGAGCTCCCAAGGTCCCAATGAGGAGCAGAAGGAGGGAGAACATGAGCAAAGAAGTCGGGACCACAAGGGGTGCACCCACCCACTGAGACAGTGGAGCTGATCTATTGGGAGCTCACAGAGGCCAGCTGGACTGTGACTGAAAAAGCATGGGTTAAAACTGGACTCTCTGAACATGGCGAACAATGAGGGCTGATGAGACGCAAAGGACAATGGCACGGGGTTTTGATCCTGCTTAATGTGCTGGCTTGGTGGGAGACTAGCCAGTTTGGATGTTCACCTTCCTAGATATGGACGGAGGGGGGAGGACCTAGGACTTACCACAGGGCAGAAAACCCTGACTGCTCTTTGGACTGGAGAGGGAGGGGGAAAGGAGTGGGGGGAGTGGGAGAAGGGAGGGAGGAGGGGGAGAAGGGTGGGAGGAGGGGGAGGGAAATGGGAGGCTGGGAGGAGGTGGAAACTTGTTTTTATTTTTTTTCTCCTTTTCTCAATAAAAAAATAAAGAAAGAAAGAAAAAACAAAAAAAGAAATCAAGCAGAACTGATAGAACATGTACTTATAGAGTGGATTTGTTAGCTTTGCTTATATGGTTAGAGGTTGGGTATCACTGCAATGGCCAACTTCAGGCTAGAGATCTAAGGAGAACAATAGCAGCACAGCTCAAAGATCTGGGAGCCTAAGGTCTAGAGAAACAAATGAAGCAACTTTGTAATGCTAAAGAATTGAAAGTTCCCCAGGTATAAATTGGAACTAAAAGACTGAAAATCCTGGAGTAAATGCCCACAGGTTATGAAAGCAGCAGCGGCAGCAATAAAATAAATAAAAAGTGATAGATAGATAGATAGATAGATAGATAGATAGATAGATAGATAGATAGATATCTCTGTGCTGGGTAATTTTCTGTGAACCTGACAGAAGCTAGGTTCACTTGGGAACACAGAACCACTCCAGTTGATAAAATGCCTTCATCAGATGGGCCTCTGGGCAAGTATGTGGGAACACTTTCTTGTTGAATGTTAGATGTGGTAAGATCCAGCCAACTGTGGTCAGTACCACTCATGGACAGATGGGGAGTTGTATAAACAATCAGGCTGACCACTTCCACAGTCTCTGTGTCACCCTTAATCCAGTACATCATATAGGCTGAACAGACTGTAGATGGAAGGTTATATGGCTGGCCTGGTACAGTATGAGACCCATGCCATGGGAGTGAGTCTACCCTTGACACTGCCTACAGTGCCAGGACCCAGAGGCTGGATGCCCCAGAAACCTAGGATAGAATCAAACATGACTGGAGAAAAAATGTCAATGTAATGCTGCCTAACTATATTCTGCTATACTCATAGATTGATCCCAAGTCCAATAATCATCAGAGAGGTTTCATTTAGCAACTGATGGAGACAGCTGCACAGACCCATAGTCAAACATTAGGGCTGAACTCAGAGAATCCTGAGGAAGAGAGGGAGGAAGGATTATAGGAGTCAGTTGGACCAAGGATATCACAAGAAAACCCACAGAATCAACTAACCTTGGCTCATAGGAGCTCACAGAGAGTGAATTGACAACCAGGAAGCCTGCATGTGACTGACCTAGACCTTCTACATATATGCGAGTTGTGTAGGTTGGCCTTCTTTTGGGACTCCTAGCAGTGGGAGCAGGGGCTGTCTCTAACTCTTTTGCTGACTTTTGGACCCTTTTCTTCATGCTGAGTCACCTTGCCCAACCTTAATACAAGGGGAGTTACTTAGTCTTACCACAACTTGATATGCCACGCTTTGTTGATGGAATATCTACCCCTTTCTGAAAAGAAACAGAGGAGGAGTGAATGGGGGAGGGATTAGAGAGGAGGTGGGGGTAGGAATTGGGAAGAGAGGGGGAGGGGAACTGCATTTGGAATGCAGAAAAAAAGCCATGGGGAACAAGCCCATAAGCAGTGTTCCTTCTTAGTCTCTGCTCCAGCTCCTGCTCTGACTTCCCTTAGTGACAGACTAGGACCTGGAAGTTGTAAGAAGAAATAAACCCTTTCCTCCTCCAACTTACTTTTGGTTGTGGTATTAGAAAGCAAACAATCCCCTCTCAAAAAGGGTGGAGTCTGCACACCCATATGGTTTTCCCTATTTCTTTTGCTTTTTTTGTCTCACATAGAGTTCCAGTCTACTTGGTAGTGTTGCTTGTAATTCCTGGCAGAGCTTTCCCACCCAGATTGCTGGCTCTCATCCCAACCTTATTTTAGAAACAACTTCACATACACACCCAGAAGTGTGCTTCATCAACTTTGTAGACATCTCTCCACACATTCAAGTTGACAATCAAGATTAGTGATAGACATTGTGTCTAAACCAGGTGAGAGAGTAGTTTTGTTTGAATTGCAGTGTAGCTGAAGAAATGTCATCATGCATGTTCTAGGTGGGTTTGAACACATCAGTAATATTTGTTCGTGAACAGGTAGTTATGAAATAAAGATGACAAAATAATCTTGGTTCTGAGGTTTGGCTTTGAGTCCCTGATTCAACGACTATCAACTTGGGGATAATTGTGATAGGAACACCTGGATGGAGGATTGAGTAAACCTTGATCTTTTTATTATACATAAAAATAGAAATGTATCATGGAAGGCTGGAAAAATTAACAAAACTTCCTCTCTACTAGGAGTCAAGTCTGATTTTCAAATGGGCATATGGCATGGAGAGGCTATCTGGACAGACTCACCAGAAAAAAGGGCATAGCTCAGTGGTTCTCAACCAGTAGGTCATGAACTCTTTGTGGTCAAATGACCCTTTCACAGGGTCACCTAAGACCATCAGAAAACACAGATATTTACATTACCCCTCATAATAGTAGCAAAATGTTAGGAAGTAGCAACAAAAGTAATTTTATGGTTGAAGGTCCCCACAACATGAAGAACTGTATTAAAGGGTCACAGCATTAGGAAGGTTGAGAGCCACTGGCATAGATAGAGAGAGGCTATGGAAATCCCAGTAGTAGATCTGGGGCAGCTGACTCAGAGGGCTGCTGTTCCCACTTTGACTATTACCTTTTTGCCTTATGCCCTTGTTTGCTACAAGGTTATACCAAGACTACTCTGTTGCTGCTAGGCTCAGGATGACATTTGGCTTCTCCTTTTAAAATGGGGGAAGCGTTTTTTTTTTTTTTTGTGACTTTGTCTTAATGCTAGTAGGTGCAAGGAATTTCTCCCCAGTGACCACAAAGTTTCCACAAAAAATTATAGAATATTAACTCTACCTTTTCTTCTGTTTCCTTTAAAAGAGTTACGCCCTCTCCTTCCATTGCTTACTTGACTGCATGAAATTCCTCTCATGTAAGCCCTAAGGTTAGTTGTGGCTGTGAATAAATTCTCTGACCCCTTCCTTTCTTCAGTGCCACAGTGGGTTACAGAAGTGAAAATCAAATCTCGAAGACCCATGCATTACTTCCATCTTCTTAAATGTAGAAGATTACTTTGAACTTCTGTTGAAATTCCAACACATTTAGCTTTGCTATAATTATCCTTCTCTTTTCCCCACAACTCTTCAACATTTTATTAAAAGTTAAGATTATAGCACTATTTTTTAGTGCCACAGAAATGAAAGTGCTTTAGTCTTACTTAGTTTTCTTACTGTACTTCTTTGTTTTGAGGAACTCTGGGTTTGGCTCCAGTATTCTCTGTTGAAACACCTGGCCATTCACTGACCATCGCTTCATTTAAGAAATCATGCAGGACACCATGACCAGCTGATTGTCAAGGCGGATGGGGGACTCTCACAGAAGAAATTGCCTTGTGATAGGCAACTGACAGCTGCAGAGAGAGGGAGAATCAGTCTTCCTCAGGATGAACCCCCTAACTAATTATTCAATATTAGAAGATCAGTCCCCGCCAAAGTACATACAAGCAAGCAATAAACTGACTTAGCAGGTTGAATGTGTGTGTGTGTGTGTGTGTGTGTGTGTGTCAAACAATGATAATCAAAGAAAAAGAAGCTATGTATTTGAGAGGGAGCAAAAAGTCATCTGCTTCGTATTGCCTTTCATGATGTGAACTGCTCTACACCACCACATATGCCACACCAAGCTGGACAGAACCCTCTGGAACTTTGAGGCAGAACGATTCTGTCCTTAAATTTTCATTTTGCAGATATTTAGCACCAATGACACAAAAGCCTAGCTGATGGTGTATGTAAATAACTCATAAGAATGCCTTGCTCACAGCAGCTAAGTTCTTTTTGTGTTATCCTTGCTTCCTTTATTGTCCTCACTATTACTAATTGTAAACTCTGTGGCACTTAGACTTTGAGAACTAGAATTTCTCTCCACACTTGGCCACTGGGGGTCTCTCTTGCATTTAGAACAATATGCTGCCCTGCATACTTCCAAAGGAAAGCCTCAGTGCTGGTGGCCTGTCAGCTGCCAGGCTTGGGAAAGGTACATTATTGCTTTCACTGTCCCAAACTGGAGAGTGTGGATGAATCTTGCTGTGGCAGTTTTCCACAGTTATCTCCTCCTATTCTGTTTTCTATTCTTCCCCCTGGGGTTCTTTGAACATAATTTCCAACTCAGGCTCCTTTGCTTCTAGCCTGAGTCTGCTTGTACCTCTAAAATGCACAAGGACAGAAAGTTGAAGTGCTGACTCTGACCCTCATTGTCATTAGATGTTTGGACTTGCAAGTCACAGGAGTTGGTAGTCAGTGGTGGGAAGAGAATGAGCGAAAGGAAGCCCAAGAAGGCTACTGATAATGCTGTAACTAGAATACATAAATCTCCATGAGATTCAATCTGGAGCTTCTCAAACCATTCTGCACATTAAAGCAGAGCTTTTGAAAAGCTTACTGCCCTAGTGACTCTCAGACCATCACCACTCTATATAGTGAGGTTTAAAGAGCCAGCACAAAGTGCTGTGTGATTCGAGGAGACAAAGAGAAATCCTTCCAAGAGGAGTTGAGAAACATCCACTGTGGAGGTGGCATTGAGCTGAAGGGTGGATGGTGTTGGTGTTCCACAAGTAAAGAGGAGAGGAAAACCTGTGCAGGTATGCTTCTCTGTTGCAGAGGAACCAGTAGAGAGGCAGAAGGAAAGGTTAGAAGATTGATAGTGTTGATGAAGAAGACCCCAGAGGCAGAAAATGGTGCGGCAGAACAGGACTCAATATGTTTTGTTGAAGGAATGTCAATTTAGTCTAAAAGACAAAACAACAAAACCTATGAATAGATGGCTTTTCATGGCTGTTTTTCAGTTTAGGTATATTTATTTATACTTCTAAAATTTATTTTAAATTGGAACTTCTGTTCTCAATAAACATCATATCAAAGCTAAACTTTTAGGAGAAAAATAATCATGCACGAAAAAAAATCATTCCACAGGGGCTGGAGATATGGCTCAGCTGTTAAGAGCGTTTGCTGTTATTGATGAAAACCAAAGTTTGGCTCCTAATACCCATGGCAGGTAGCTCACAACTGCCTATAACTCTGCCTGTTGTGTATCCAATGACTCCTTCACAAGATTAAATGGAAAAAGTTTAGTGGTGTACATGGTACAATTAATATCATATATAATACATGTAAACCAAAAGCAATATTATTAAACACAAATGTGGAAATGCAGATAAAATAGAAATCTATTTCTCCTCATGCAAGGAAGTAGCTTTATTTGCATATTAATAAGGTTTAAATGCCCCGCAGTAAGAAAAATGGTTGGAATAGATTGCAATGACTTAAAAATGAGTACACCTTAGGCAACCTCATTGAGGAATATGCAATTGCTCAGAATCAGCCAAAAAGGACTAGTGAGGCATTGTTCCACTTGGTTGCCTTCAAAGGAAGATGACTGACTGATGGTCCTCAATTAACAAAGGCAAAATAAGAGACAGGCTACAGAGAAAATCAACACATTGACTTGCTTAAACACATAAATATTTTAATCTAGAGAATGCAATTGTAATTTCTGCAAATGTGAGAGTTAGCGTTGTACACAAAGAATGTCAAATATCTGAATTATTACAAGGTATTTCTTGAAATTATATAAAACAAGATGTAGCAGGCTTTCTTGTAGCACCAGTCCCCAGATCATGATACGGAGACTTATCATTATGAATGCTTGGCCTTAGTTTAGGCTTGTTTCTAGTTAGTTTTCTCTTTTAACTTAAATTAACCCACTTTTATTCATCTATGTGCTGCCCCGAGGCTCGTTTATCTCATGTATATAATGTCCATCCTGCTCTCCTGCTTCCTCTGTGTCTTGCTGGTTGCCCCGGTGGACCGCCCCTCCCCCAACTGGTCCCTGGCTCGCTGGCTCCCCTTTTCTCTCTTGATAACAATCCCGCCTATTCCGAAATGTGTGTCTGTGTGTGTTTGTGCGCATGTCTGTGTTTGACAAATAATTATTCTGCTTTGTTTTTTGAGATAGAATTTCATTTTGTTGCCCATGCTGAGCATGAACTTCCAGTGGTCTTTCTGCCCCTACTTCCCAAGTGCTGGAATTAGAGCCATAAGCTACACATACTTGGCTATAGCCGAAGATCAGAGGGCAAAGCAGTCACACTCGTCAGCCATACAGGCCAGGGAGTAGTGACACACACATTTAATCCCAGGACTCCGGAGACAGAGGCAGAGGGATCTCTGTGGGATCAAGGCCACTCTGGACTACACAAGATAGATCCAGGTTGTGGTGGTTCACATCTTTAATGCCAGTTTTTGGTAGTCACAAACTTTTAATCCCAGCACTAGGGAAGTGGACACAGGAGTGATAATGGTTGAGCAGAGGGAGAAATATAAAGGGGAAGAAACAGAAACTCAGTGGTGTGTGTGATATGGGATTCCCCTCTGTATGCTGTGAATATCATTGGTGAATAAAGAAACTGCTTTGAGCCTATAGCAGAGCAGGGCAGAACAGAGGTAGGCAGGGAAAACTAAACTGAAGGCTGGGAGGAAGAAGGTGGAGTCAGGGAGAAGCCATGTAGCCCCACCAGAGACAGACACTGAAATTTTACCTGGTAAGCCACAGCCATGTGGCGATACACAGATTAATAGAAATGGGTTAAATTAAGATGTAAGAGTTAGCCAGTAAGAAACTAGAGCTAATGGGCCAAGCAGTGTTTTAATGAATACAGTTTCTGTGTGATAATTTTTGGGAGTCTGGGTAGCTGGGAAACAAACGGCCTTCGACAACGGTCTGTGGAGTTTGAGGATTCACAGAGACAGGAACTTGCTCCTCCATTATAAAGACTTGGTAGAGGTAAAAGGTCTCTCTAGTAGTTGGCTGCTTTACTTTCCTGATATTCAGCTTGAACCCCAATATCTGTCTCTGGGTTTTTACTACTCATGATACATTTGCCTTGATGTTACTTATTTGGTTTAGTACTTGTGTGACTGTACATCTGGGTAAATTGTGTAAATCCAGGCATCATTGTTATTTTCCAGCTGTCTAGGTAATATCAAACTATAGTTTGATGACAAGAGTGTTAAAGCAGTGTAAAATTTGACTCTGACTTATGAAAACACAAAAGAAATTTTAGGAGGCTATCCAATAGCATTCTTGGAAAATTTTAGAACCAAATATACAAAATAAGAAGCTTCATATGGAGTGGGTCCTGTTTCTCTCATTTGTCTCGATCTCTTTCCTTAAACAGGAAAGGTGCTCAGATGTTGGATGAACCAAAGAGATGAATGTGTAATCTAGTTTCTTTTAGTAGATGAAGTTGGTGCTTTGCCCAGATCCACTTAACAAACAGGGAATCCAAATGCCCAGCTGCCTGTGGGAACTGCAGCTGATCACTTTTGCCTGCGACCTTCTCAGAAGGATTACCCTTGGCTAACTGGAACAGTAAGAGACCCAGTGATACTGAGCTACAAAACCAACATTTGTGTACCAAGATCTCCTTTCAATCAAGCTAGGGTTAGAGATTGCTTAAAATCACTCTGGTGTGGGAAGTCCTTCTGTATATGATTTTCTTTTATTGGTTAATAACGAAGCTGCTTTTGGCTAATGGATGGACAGAATACAGCTAGGCTGAAAGAGAACCCACCAAAAGGTTGCCATAAGCACCCCAAAAATTACTTCACCCAATAAAAAGCAAAAAGCAGTTTAAAAAAAACTATGCTCAAATTCCCAAATATTTTTTATAAATGTTTGTTTACATTTGAAGGGGGGAGATTTATGCTAGAGAGATTTATTGATGTGGGAGTGATTTCTTATTAATAAAGAAACTGCCTAGACCAATTTGATAGGCCAACCCTTAGGTAGGCGGAGTAAACAGAACAGAAAGCTGGGAGAAAAAAGCTGAGTCAAGGAGTTGCCATGATTCTCCCACTCCAGGCAGACGCAGGTTGAGATCATTCCTGGTAAGCCAGCTTGTGGGCTACACAGATTATTAGAAATGGGCTAGTCCAGGTGCGAGAGTTAGCCGAGAAAAGGCTAGATATAATGGGCCAAGCGGTGTTTAAAAGAATACAGTTTCTGTGTAATTATTTCGGGGCATAAGCTAGAGCTAGCCATGTGGGCGGCCGGGTGCCGGGGACGCAGCCCCGCTGTTCCTATTACAACAATTTACATTGATATGAATCTTGGTCTATAAATACAAATTTAGGTCAATTTTGTTATGTGTATATTTCTGCTCTTGATTAAGGTATTGTGTTTGTGCAGCTCATATAAAAGTGTAATGTATCATTAAAAATAGAGGTTAATAGATAGTCATCATTAATAGTCAAATTTGTAGTGATGTTAGTTAGGTTTTCTAGATATATAGAGATATTTCAGCTAGGTAAATAGTCTTCAAACCTTTCAAAGACTTACAAAATATGATATTTAAAATGTTTTAAGAACTTAGGACTTGGGGCTGGAGAGATGGCTCAGAGGTTAAGAGCATTGCCTGCTCTTCCAAAGGTCCTGAGTTCAATTCCCAGCAACCACATGGTGGCTCACAACCATCTGTAATGAGGTCTGGTGCCCTCTTCTGGCCTTCAGGCATACACAGAGACAGAACATTGTATACATAATAAATAAATAAATAGATAAAAAAAAAGAACTTAGGACTTTTCATGACAGTGAAACACATCTGCTCCTGGCAGCACCAAATACTTCAAGAGGATGATGGGCATCAAAGAGGCTCCTTATGGAGTTTGCTAGCCATTTGGGAGGGGGGGGGAACTGCTCTGGCCTAAACTGCTTGACTGGACCTGCAGGACCCACAAAAATGACTGCTAAAGCTCCTTAAAAAAAGGTTAGACAGTTCCTTAGGGCTCCTGTTTCATGGAAGATTCTGCCAGACATTCTGCAGGACACAAAAAAGTGACTGACAAACTGCCAATATAGGTAAAACTGTCTTTGAAATTTCCTGCTTCATGGAAAAGTCTGCTGGATACTATGGGCCAGTAGGCTGATGATTGGTGCCCACAACGTTACAGAAGAACTTTGGATGACTGTGAAGGCAGCAAGATGTCTCTGTCAATTCTAGAATTTTGGAAGTTCCTTACAATGCACTTCCTATTTACTTAGGTAAATATCCTTCGGGAGTCTTTAATGGAGTTAAAAATAAATATTTATAGTTTTCCTTAGTTATAATATAAAGATAAAGTAAATATAAATATTGTAACTGTAATTCTTACTTGATACCTGTTTTGTTATATGTAATTTTATTATGTTAAAGTCAAAACCTTCTTTTTATTTAAACAAAAAACAAATTGTGTGGGAAGTCCTTCTGTACATGTGTTGCTTATATTGGTTAATAAAGAAGCTGTTTTCAGCCAATGGCTCAACAGAATATAGCCAGGCTGGAAGAGATATATAGAGGGAATAGGCAGAGTCAGGAGAAGCCATGTAGCCACCCACAGGAGACAGGCACCTCCACAGGAGCCCATCAGAACCTTGCCGGTAAACCACAGCCATGTGGCAATACACAGATTAATAGAAATGGGTTAATATAACAATAAGCTATTGGCCAAACAGTATTGCAAATAATATAGTTTCTGAGTGATTGTTTTGGGTCAGAGTGGCCAGGAATGAACAAACATCTTTCCCTAACACACTTCCTTACTTGACTCCATCCCCTGTGCTACCCTGCTATATGTGTTTCTCCCTGAGTGCACTCCCTCAATACATCCTTATCTCAGATTCTGTTGCCAGGAATCTCAATCATCAAATACAGTTGAATGTCTTCTTTTTTGTGTTGCTGTTATTCCAACTTGACTCTTTCTTGCAACTCTGTATGGTATTTTTTCTTATTATTATTATTTTCATTTCTTAATAGGCTACAGAGTCCATGAGTGCAAGGAACATGTACATTTAGCTCTCCTTAAGTCTTCATCTATAAATGGAAACTTGAACTTAATCTAAAATAAAAATCAAATCAAGGCATTTTAAACAATGAGTAGATATGAGGTGTGGGAAAATACATATAACAATAGGCTGATCATTCTAATGTCTCTATGTGCTGTACCTTACAAGATCATTACTGGTTCACCCATTTTATTTTCCAACTAAATTGTGACTGACAAAGTAAAAGCCAAATCTTTAGTAATAAGTCTGTGAAATCTTTAGTCCTGTCCATGAAGTCTTGTTTTTAGATATTTAATTGAAAGAAGTTGCTATATCACTAATTTAAAACCTGAACCCTTGCTGAGTAAGTAATAATGAACCTAGTAAAGAAAGAAAGAATGTATGTGATCCATTTTGTAAGTTAACTGGATTGGAATGAACTGCATATGTATGAGGGCACATGTATGTACATACATGATATAGAAAATATAAGAGGAAATGTTCAAAATTTCCACTCTCATAAACATATTTGAAATCAATGAAAATTTTGCTAAAATTCTACAGTGGAAATGAAGGAGTATATATCATAGTCCTCCAAAAATTTTCTTTTTTTTTTAACTTTTTTTTATTGAGAAAAGAGAAAAAAAAACAAATTTCCTCCTCCTCCCAGCCTCCCATTTCCCTCCCCCTCCTCCCACCCTTCTCCCCCTCCCCCCACTCCTCTCCCCCTCCCTCTCCAGCCCAAAGAGCAGTCAGATTTCCCTGCCCTGTGGTAAGTCCTAGGTCCTCCCCCCTCCGTGCATTTCTAGGAAGGTGAACATCCAAACTGGCTAGGCTCCCACAAAGCCAGCACATTACGTCGTAGGTTCAAAACCCCGTGCCATTGTCCTTGGGTTCTCATCAGCCCTCATTGTTCGCCATGCTCAGAGAGTCCAGTTTTAACCCATGCTTTTTCAGTCACAGTCCAGCTGGCCTTGGTGAGCTCCCAATAGATCAGCTCCACTGTCTCAGTGGGTGGGTGCTCCCCTCGTGGTCCCGACTTCTTTGCTCATGTTCTCCAAAAATTTTCTAATTAACATTTATGTTCGTCCAAGTTTCCCTTCCTGATACAGTGATTTTTTTTCTCTTCCCTTTATTTAAGTGCCCATCCATTTTCTCTCTTTCCTTTATCCAATGGGCATCAAGGATTCCATTTTTCTTGTCAATACCCTCATTTACTTTCTTTTCCATTTTGATATGTCTTTGAGATCCTCCAAGTTTTCCAGCTCAACAGCCTTAAGGATTCTCCATTTTACAAAAGTAAATGAGATTACTTTTTATACTTCTTGTTTCTGTAAGGGACTGTCCCTTAATCTGTGTTCTGTACTAGTGAGATTCTACTTTATTCTGAGACAGAAAACCTTGAGAATAATACTTCTAGTTTCTCTCTAAACTCTTTTACACTCCTTTCCAGTATCAGTGAAGCAACTTTTAAATCAAAGTCTGTAGGAAAAAAAACAAAAAACAAAACAGGAAAGTGTGTATGTCAGATATCACCATCAAGACAGGCTTAGCCACTTGGGAGGCAGAGGCAGGTGGATCTCTGTGAGTTTGAGACCAGCCTGGTCTACAGAGCTAGTTCCAGGACAGGCTCCAAAGCCACAGAGAAACCCTGACTCGAAAAACCAAAAAAAAAAAAAAAAAAGACAGGCTTAGCCATTTCATTGAAAAAAATAGAGTTACTTGGCAGCCTCAAAGTTTTGAAAGCCACATTCTTCTTGAACAGCATAATCAGTGGATAAACACAGCAACATGCCAGAATCTGATTATTTATTTATTTTGCTAATGTGAGACTCCATTAAAGGCACCATTTACTCTAAAACCTTGTCAAATATGTAATGAGAGCTCAAGCTCTCCCTGTTGAATTCTGCTCTACTTTTCTTTCCTTTAATGATAGTATTACTTAAAGACTTCCCCCACCCAATTTGCTTCCTCCTGTTTTTATCTTTCACAGCTTTAGCCACACAAATAAACTTTATTCCCTTCTAACTCTGGCTCACTTTTCTCACTAAAGATCTAAAGATTCAATTTCCAATTTATACACATCTCTCTCTCTCTCTCTCTCTCTCTCTCTCTCTCTCTTTCTCTCTCTCTCTCTCTCTCTCTCTCTCTCTCTCTCACACACACACACACACACACACACACACACACACACACACACATATCCATGCAGTCTAACTTTTATGAGGAAGGATATTCCCCTGGAAGTAGGAGGTAGTATTGGTATATGCTTAAGGAAGGAAATTTTGAAGTAACAGAATAATTGGGTCTAGTCTCGCTCTATAGTTCATTCTTGGAGTGATAAAGTTGAGATTTTATTCTTATCTGTTTTATTATTCTGCTTTATGTCTCATTTAGTTTTTGACCCAGGGGAAATAAAAAGGGTTCATTTATCCCTTCAATCATAGTGTGATTAAGAAAACTTATTACTTGAAATTCACAATACTTTAGTGATTTTTCCAAAAGTTACATAGGGCATTTCTCCTGTTCCTTTGTAATTATTTCATTTTTAACCAAACAAAAGCAAATACATGACCACAAAAAGTTATAAAAGCTCAACAGAATGACAGACTATAATGAATAAAGGTAACAATGATTGGGGGTAACATGTCCTGGTTTGGCCTTAATCTTTTCAGACAGGTCCACAGCAACGGGTCTCTACTGGTAGGAGAAAAAACTTTTGTATTAAGTTACCAGGCTTTTGTCTCTGGTCAGGAGGGCGGAAAAGATGCCAGACATCTTAGAAGTTCACTATCTTTATTGTCTACTGATGGATGGTCTCTCTTCTCACTTTTGTGCCTATCTGGTAATCTGTCTAACTTCTAGTTCTTCATCTTCCCTCTCAAATGTCACCCTAACTGCTGTTAGGGACTTGGGGGTTGCAGGCTGCTCTTTTTTCAAGTTGGTAAAAGGGGTGATGTAGAAGGACAGCAGCTTGAGTGCCTTGGGGGAGGGTCGATGTAAGGGGCGATGGTAAAACCTAAGAGATGCTACAGATGCAGAATATAAGACAGCCATACATCCTTGAGGTGTGTTGTGTGCGTGAGGTTGCATCTGCAACATGCAAAAGTGAAAAAGTTAGCCCTACTATACCAGTGCCACAGCTATGCTTCACCTTACTAAACAAGACTTATCATCACGTTTAGAATTTTCCTCATTGACAGACAGAATTTAAGGCATCAATTTTGTCACAATGCTTATCTTAGGGAACTGCTTTGCATACAGCCATTGCTGAGATTTTGGACTAGGTGCCCTTGGCCTCCCTCCTGGACACACAGCTTTCCTTATGTATCTACTTACAACATCAATTATAGTTAATGTTCCATCCAGAGAAACTTTGATTACTCAAGAGATAACCTGCAGTTTCAGTGGGCAACTACTTGTTCTAATATTACTACAAATATCTTACGGAAAGGACCTATCTCAGCATTATGGAATATTCTGTGTGCTAGGGCAACTTAGGTGCTAGGCTAGGAAATGCCAGTATGATACTATTTGGAGAAGGAGCTTTAGGGAGGTAATTAAATCTTAAGGGTTGATATAAGACAGGAAATAGCTTAGTTCCCTTTGCTCTATTCTCTGTTATACAAAGAAAAAGCAAGAACACTCCCATTGTCAAATCAGGAAACATTCTGTACTAAACCTAGCCATGATGGCAGCCTGGCCTCTAACTTCCGCCTTTCAGAATTATGAGGAATGAGTTTCAGTTATGTAAACCACTCATTCTATGATACTTGGTCAGAAGCAGCCCCACACCCAAATAAGCTCCTTCGATCCAATTTCTTTTCTCAGGACCTATTTTTAGGTTAACACACTAAGACAGCACCTCCAGTTCTGGCAGACTCATTTTTCTCAGGAAATGGGAAGAAGGGCTGAGTCAGAGCGAAAAGAGATAGAAAGGAGATATGCAGTGTGTGGCTGAGTCACAGACTGCAGAGCTTTAGGGCGAAAAGACAGGAAGGAATATATGCGACTCGCTCTAGGCAAGTTTTAGATAAAGAACCCCTTTCCAACTGAACCCCCCATGAGGTCCAGCATTTTATCTGTGAGCTCCTGACCCCTGTACACAAGCTCATTCATTGCCACTTCAGTTGTGTTTTTATTGCTTTTAAGCTAACTTCTATTGATTCAACCAAAAAATGAAAGTAATGTATTTCCTTATGTGAGATTATTCTGATTTCTAATTGAGAAGCTAAAGCAGCTAGCAAGTTGTTCACTAATAAAAGTCCTTTCCAACCATGTCATTCTAAACTGTGTGAGGAAGTCTATAAACAAGAATAATAATTCATCATTAAATCGCTAGGAAGTTTTGAAAATAGGTCTGGAACTATTTGTAAACAAACTATGTCATATAATTTCATCCTGCTGGTAGTTTCTTACCTGCTCCCAAGTGGATGGAATTTTCCATTTGAAGGCTTTGTATGTTTTGTATGACTTAACCTTTCTTTCTATATTCTAATGATTAGGAATGAATATTCCCGCCAACTCAAAGAAACATAAAAATAAACTTTATTCCAGATTGGTGGTGATCAAGAATGAATATTCCCACCAATTCAAAGAAACTTAAAAAAACTTTATTCCAGATTAGTTGGAGCTAGATCAGAGGGTAGAGGCATGTGCTTAGCATGTACAAGCTCCACCAGTGTGTAATGACTTCCCTGAGGAAGATAACTATAGCTTTGCATTTTGTTTATTTGCGGTACTGGTGATGGAACTTAAGACTGAGTGTAAGTAATCTAAAACTAAACTATATTCCTACACCTCTTTTTACTTTAAGAAAACATTTCACTGAGTTGCTCAGGCTGGTTTTGAACTAACTCCATATCTCAGGCAGGACTTGAACTTGTGATCTTCCTGCTTCAACCTCCCTATTAGGTTGCATTACAGGCTTGTAGCATCATGTTGAGTACAGCTTTGTCTTTCACCTTAAGGCTCCATCTACTTTGACAGTTACCTCAACACAAGAAAGGGCAAGGGAGTGGGACCACAGACAAAGCCTTTGGAAATACATCCCTTGAGGTCACTTTTATTGCCTCTCACATAAGTAAATTGAAATTTAAACTTGGTAAGCAAACATCCCTATAATTTATCAATAATTTTCTCTGGTTGGGATGTCATCCAACTCAAATGAATTAGATTTTGAGGAAATGGTCTGTGAATTCTTGCAGAAGAAAAGAATAACTGCATAATTACTTACTGAAAAAGAGAATTGGGCTTTTTAAAAAATGAATATCTTATAAATATTGCATATTATAATATTTGGCTAGAAGAGGCCCAAAGAAACTTCAAAACCTGTGGTCTAAATTACATTGCCTTCTCTAAGAAATGATACCTAACCATAGTTTATGCCAAGGGTCTATGTAGATCATGTCCACAATGGTTGAAGGAATCTCCTTCACTGTAGTCCTCTTTGCTTTTCTTTTCGTTGTTGTTGTTGTTGAAATTATCCTACTATAACTCTTGGGAGATCCCCACTTATGCAAATTTTTAAATTATCATTACAATTTATAGACAAACCAGTATCATGTGCTACCTAATATGATGTTCTGAGATAGACACAAAAACATTTGTATCATTATTATATCAGAAAAGCACATAATCCAAATCTAATCATAGGGAAATATCATACAGTCATACAAGAGACAGTCCACAAAAGCAATTGGCCTGTATCCAGCAAGAACATTTATGCTTCAAAAAACAAAGGTTAATAATTAATCCTTATTAAACTTGGCTAGAAAAGCATGATTGCTATGTATAGTTATTAAACATTGATTGGTTCTAGAAAAAAAATCAGAAAAATATTTTTGTGACCATTTACAAAAATTATCTTTTTTTTGACAAATATTATCTTTATATTATATAATCTATAGAATGATGTCAATGTCGTTTTCTGAATTGAATATTTGAGTCATGGGTTTGTTTTGTATTTTCTTAAATAATATTTTTATTTATTTTTAAAAATTCATGCATTTGTACAATGTATTTTGATCACATCTACCCACCACTACCTACTTAACTCCGACTTGCTTAGTGTTTCCTACAATGTCTCTCTCTCTATATTTAATGTCCAGCATTTTTTTTGTTAAAAATGAGCTCCAGAGTCTAATTAGTGCTGCTAACATGTATATGGCCATCCACTTGGCCATGTGCAACTTACCATTAGCTCATAACCCCAAATGAGAGTAAGTCTCCTTTCCTCAGCATCCAGTGACTGCCAATAGCTCCCCTTCCAAGGGTGGAGTTTTGAGAAATTCTCCCCCCAACACACAGGGATTTTTAAATTTCTTGATCATGTGCAAATAGCCACAACTATTGTGAGTTAATATATGCAACAGCCATGCCAATCCAGAAGTCAAAATTTCACAACTCTCCCCTCATTTACCAGCTCTCACACTCTTCATGTCTCCATTTTTCAACATTTCCCGAGTCTTGGATGAGCAGAGGAACTGATATAGATGATTCATCCACAGGTATAAGAAACTTATAGTTTCTTATACTAAGCACCTGGACAAGTTATGTATTTCTGCATTAATTGCAACCTGCTTCAAAAAGAAGCTTCTCTGACCAAAGATGAGAAAACACAAATCTATGTGTACACGCACAAATATTTAGAAGACCGCTTGACAACACAGCCATGTAGTTTCCTCACTAGTCCTATGATCTCCCCAGTTGTGAACTTTTGACCAAGTTTACAAAACCAGGTATGAAATCACTTTTGTGGAACAGGGCTCATAGATACATAGAAAGTGATTTGTTGCCTCCATAACCAACATGCCACTATTGTACAAATGGGAACTGAGAGACCCAGGCCCCAGCAGATCTGTAGCCATAGCACAATCCCTGAATCCCTGAGCACCCTGAATCTGAACCCAGAGTCGGTGAAAGAAACACACCCTGGATCTGGAATCTGAGCCAGTGAAAGAAACACCTTATCCCAGAACCCAGAACCAGAGAAAAACACCCTGACCCTGAAACCAGAGTCAAAGAAACACACTTGCCCCTATTATCAGAGCCAGTTAAGAAATACACCCTGACTCTAAAATTAGAGCCAAAAGGCTAAAAAGGACCGTTGAAAGAAACACAGTTTAGCCCTGAAATCAGACCCATCTCTGTGTCTGACCAACTGAAACACAAAACCCACCAATCCCTGAGCAGGGAAGAAGCTCCCTAGAGTCTAGAGGCCTAATGCCCCTGACCTCCCTGCCCTTAGCCCATGGGGAAGGGCCAATAAGAAATAGGCCAAGCTCCAGGAAGCCAGTCAAAGAGAGGAAGGAGGAATTATATGAGCAAGGGAGGTCAAGATCATGAAGGGGAAATCTACAGAGACAGCCAAACTAAGCACATGGGAACTCAAACACTCTAAACCAAGAACTATGGAGCCTGCATGGGACCAAGCTAGGCTCTCTGCATATGGGAGACAGTTATGTAGCTTGGTTTATCTGACAGGCCTTGATGGAGGAAGGTCATTGGTTAAATAAAAAGAAACTGCTTGGCTCTCATTGGTTAGAGATAGGTGGGAGGAGTAAACAGAACAGAACGCTGGGAGGAAGAGGAAGTGAGCTCAGACTCCCCAGCTCTCCCCTTGGGAGCAGATGCCTCAGAGAGACGCCATCCTCTCCTCTCCTGGGCAGACGCACGCGATGAAGCAAGCCGCCAGGCTAGACATGCTGAACCTTTCCCAGGAAGACCTGTGCTCACAGATTATTAGAGATGGGTTGATCGGGATGTGAGAATTAGCCTGTAAGGGCTAGAGCTAAAGGGCCAAGCAGTGATTAAATGAATACAGTTTGTGTGTTGTTATTTCGGGTAAAGCTAGCCCTGCGGGCTGCTGGGGTGCTGGGGACGCAGCCCCGCTGCCCGTATTACTACAAGGCCTAAGGCCGAGGCAACAGGATCTGTCCCTGGACCATGAGGTGGTATTTTGGAGTCTATTTCCTTTGATGGGATGCCATACTCAGCCTTAATGTGCCAGGCTTAGCTGACTCCTGGTGGGAGGCCTTACCCTTTCTGAGGAGTGGATGGGGGGGTTGGGGAGAAAGGTGGAAGTGGTTGGAGGGAGAACTGTGGTTGGAGTTTAAAATGAATAAAAAAAAATAAGCAACAACATAGAAATATATGTTGAAATTACCTGCAGCTGTCAACTTCTTTGCCTTGAAATATTCTGTGTAAATGCACATGAACACACAATATATATGAGAAGAATGCTAATCATTTTCATATAAAGGCATAAGCAGCAGATCTCAACCTTTGGGTCTTGATCCCCTTGGGGGGGGTGTCAAATGATCCTTTCACAGGCATTGCCAAAGACCATGAGAAAACACAGATATCTGCATTAGGAAGGCTGAGAACCTTCCTAATATATTACCTCAGAAAGAGCTGTGTATGATATTTTCAATTATGTAAGTTTAAGTCATTTCTATATAAAAATTGTAAAGACAAATACTAATTCTAAGGTTATTTATAATAAATACGCACAGAAAATGTTTCTAGGCAAGTTTGTTGCCATATTAAGGTAGAAAGAGTCATAAATTATCTAAGAACCAGTTTTACTAGCTGCAATGCCAAATAACTGAGTATCATAGGATAAAGTTACTGAATCGTTCTGGAAATTGGTTTTCTATAAAATAAAAAGGTTGGTCTAGGTAACTAGTTGGTGTGCATGTTCTCACATTTTTCAAGACTTCTCTTTTTGTATTGTCACTCGAAGGGTGTCTGATGGAGGAAGGTCACTGGCTAATAAAGGAACTGCCTTGGCCCATTTTATTGGTTGAAAGATAGGTGGGAGGAGTAGGCAGAACAGGACGCTGGGAGGAAGAGGAAGTGAGGTCAGTCTCGACCGCTCTGCTCTCGGGAGCAGACACATGAGAGAGACGCCATGCCCCGCTCCCAGGATGAAGCTCCGACCCAGGATGGACTAGGCTAGAATCTCCCCGGTAAGCGCACCTTGGGGTGCCATACACAGATGATTAGAAATGGGCTAAATTAATATGTGAGAATTAGCCTAGATAGAAATGGGCCAAGCAGTGATTAAATGAATACAGTTTGTGTGTTGTTATTTCGGGCATAAGCTAGCCGAGCGGGTGGCTGGGGTGCTGGGGACGCAGCCCCGTTGTCCCTATTACTACAGATGTCAACTCTTAAATTCTTTTAGAAGCGTATTGACCAGTTTGATATTGTAGCTTCTGTTCTGAGAGGAGATACAAACCAGCACCAATCGCCAATTTGAATACATCCCCAAAAATATTATGCTAGAAGAGAATGGAATGAACAGAAAGCATAATTAATTCAAAAGTATTTTTTACAAAGCAATCCTAGCACATCTGACACATTTTCATAAGGGAGCTATGGATTATATACCAAATAAATTAAAAGGTAAAAATCATAATGAACAGTTTCAACAACAAATTATTACATTATCTGCTGACAATATTAGATTTACTTCTAGTCATGCAAAAAAGCCTGGCAGTTAGCTACAAGAGTAATGGATCCGAGTAAAAATGGATGGTGAACTGTTCTTGGATTAAGCATGGGGCAACTGACCTAGGAGCGATCCATGCAGTAAATCACTTCAGAAGGCAAGGGAATCCATAAAAAGCTGCTTCTAAAGGGTAAGGCACCATTTCCATCTTGAGACCTACTTTCAAATGCTAAATTAATTTTTAGATGCCCTCAGCTTTTTTTCTTTCTGCCTCTACACGCCAACCTCTCAAATTTGTCATGCCTCCAGTTTCCTAAAGCTGGCACTGGTTGGCTTTCTTCAGATGAATTCCAAGGCTCTGCTCAGTTTGGTTAGTTAATTATAGTCATTAGTATGAAAAAATACTAGGTCACATTATTTTTTTTCAGAAGAGAATAATGTGTGAATGTTTTGTCAGGTCACTTTATATTCCGCAGCCAGTTCTGGCTTTTTTCACTTGGAAATGACATTACAGAGGTCACCTGAGAGGCAGGCAGGCTAGAGTAACTTATGTCAGAATTCTAACAGTTGGATAGTGTTACAGCAGTGTTTGTATTTCTTTCGAATGCTCTGAGCTATTTGTCAGCTCCTAATTTTGTCATCTAGAAAAGATAATTTGGTTTCTCCCATCTCAAATCGTTTATCTGTAAAATGGGGATATAATTTTATTTCTTGAAGATCAGTGGCTGAACAAAGAGAATGAAAGAATAAAGATAACAGAAGAACACAAAGTTCCAACTTCAAAAGAAATTGTGAAACAGGAGCTATGAATGGCTTCTTTTGTTTGATTTGGTTTGATCCTTCCCAAGCCTCCTCTGAATGACAGAAAGGATTTTTCTTTAAGATAGAAAGAAGCTCGAAAGGATAAGGGACATGAGAGATAAGATGACAACAGAAGCTGGAAAGCTGGAAAGCAGCAAATAAATCAGATAAAGTTTGAAGTTAAATTCATATAAGGAAAAGCTGAAAACTAATCTGACTTACATGGCACCAGCCTGGCAGGTTTTTGGAATTGGTGTAACAGTGAACCTAAAAGTTGGGGTGGGGGTAGAATTGAAAGCAGAATGATTGGATAAAATGTAGTGTATGGCACCTTTAGAATCCAGATCCCTTACCTCACAGTGGTCACTATTGCACTGTCCCACCTACACACTGTTAAAAATTGAGGGTAGATCTTGGGAAAAGATAAGAAAGAAATTCTGGCAGGAAAACACCAAGCACTATTAAGAGAATAATTGAATTAAAAAAATAAGGGATTAGAGAATATTTGATATGAGAGACCAGACCCTTTTTTCCACTGAACTCCTAAAGAAATGGAAGATTTGATTCCTCTACACAGGGATAATCCTTGGATAATCTTTCTATGTGGATGATAACATCACAGGTGAACCCTAGGGAATATGCCGGTTACATAACCACATCACCATATCCCTTATGCTCAACAAAACCAATCTACTTCTACATATTATATAGTCTGATTTTAATTACTTAATTCTTAAATTTGGACAGACAAAGCAAAGACAGCTATCCTATGAGGAAAGCCTGTATCCTGAAATATGGAGGCCAATAAAATAACACATAAACAATAAAAGTGTTGGGAGGGGGAAAAGTTTATAAGATCAAAAATTTTAAAGAAGAGAATTTTATTAATATTCTCCGAGAAAAGAAAATATTTCATCTATGAGATCAAAAATTAAGGGACTAATTCAGATGGTTCAGCATCCAATTAAGTTCTGAGGATATAAATCAGTAGATAAGAGTACTTGAAATACAAGCAGAAAGATCCACATAAAAAAGCCTGGCATGATTGTGCATGCCTGTAACCTCACTACTGGAAGCTCACTGGCTAGCTAGTATAACTGAAATGTCAAGTCCAAGTTCAGTGAATATTCTTTTTTTTTTAAAGATTCTACCCACAATTTTTTAAAATATTTATTTATTATGTATACAATATTCTGTCTGTGTGCATGCCTGCAGGCCAGAAGAGGGCACCAGACCCTATACAGATGGTTGTGAGCCACCATGTGGTTGCTGGGAATTGAACTCAGGACCTTTGGAAGAGCAGACAATGCTCTTAACCTCTGAGCCATCTCTCCAGCCCCTCAGTGAATATTCTTATCTCAAGGGAATAAAGTGAAGAGTGAAAGAGGAGGACACCTCTTTTTTCTCATGACCTACACACAGGCACATACTCTTACACACATACACACACACACACACACACACATGCTCATGTATGTACACACAGACATATGCAAACATACATATACACCACAAACACAAACACAAAAATATATCAAATTAATAAGAAGTACAGAAAACACATAATAATGAAAATATAGAGGAACAAATTATTAACAATTGATGAATTGTATGTCCCATAACTGAAGGACATCTATTTTCAAGCTACAAATAGCCTACATCAAGGCATGTTATTACTAAATTTCAGAACCTTGGGAGCAGATATTTGATGTACCTTAATTGTGGAGAGAGGAATAAAATGTTCATATTCAAAAGGCCAGGATCAGAATGCCATCAATGCTTTTAACAGCAACCTCATAGGTCAAAGGCAATGGAATAATGTGTTCAAATTTGTAAGAGTAAATAATTCCCAAACTAGAATTCTATTCAATTAGAAACTGAAGATAGGAATGGAATGAAAATGTTCTCATGCAAATTTCAAAACTTGATTTCCTATGAGTTCTTTGTCAAGCGTATACCCCATAGTCTGTGCTTCATCAAAATGAGGAAACAAACCAAAGAGGAAAGAGTTAAGGATGCCAAGGATTAGTGCATATTACTAAAAAGGGAGTGGAAATTCACTGTCTACCACATAAGAGAAACCACACAATGATACCCTTACACAAAAAGATTTGGTTAGATAAAGCCTGAAGACTTCAGAAAGTTTATTCAAGATTTCAGATGTAGGGGGAGTTGCACATAGAGCTGATAATAAGAAAGTAGAAAATTGAAAAAACAATCAGTGGCAAACATAAACACTATGTAATATAGAATATATGCAAACTAGAATAATAGACATAGTGAGGGATGGACCCACTTGTAAATGGTATCTATATAACCAGTGAAAAGTTTTCATATTGCACTAACCAGAAGAATGCCGTAATTGTATGAATCTGAGAGGTGATGTGTGCATGTAAGTGCTAGGACCTAGAATGGTGAACATGGCCTGAATTCTAATAATTGTTAAAGAAGTGCAGTAGATAATGCTAAAAGCTGAAAACAAAATAAGCATGATACTTAAAAAGAGCAAACTAATTGACTTATAAAAGACTTGAAATTTGTTGCCTTTGTTGAGGAAAGGGAAACTTATTTGATAGTATTCTGTGTAAACACTGGTTTGAAATTAATTTATTTATAAAAGAAAAATATCAATAATAATAATAATAACAACAGTTATAATACATCAAAGATTTTAATTATCTCCCAAGAAAACAATAGACAATTACCAAAGGCAATGATAATGGTAATGAATGAAGTATTTGTCCTGAGTTTTCTGTATGCATTGTATGTCAGAGTAGCCAAGCAGGTCAGGGAGAATTTTGTGTGTGTATTCTCACAGATGATCAAGCAATACATGAAGAATAAAGACTAGAGTGAGGGTGCTACTATTTTATGACTCCTAGTGACATAATAGATACAGGTAGTAGGCATCAGGGTCAGCTAATTTTACAAAAGACAAGACAGCCAGTTATGATGAGTCTCATGATGAAAATACAGGAACTAGTCACAAAGTGCTCCTGTAGACAAGTAAGGAAAGGATAACCTGTCTAATAAATGGCATCTGGCAGTTGTTTAGCAACATGAAAAGCAGTGGCTCCATACCTTATACCATATGTCCATACACTTTTGGTCATTATGACTTCTAAATGTATAAAAATATATTTTGCTAAGGTCTAGAAATCAACTAGAAGATGCTCATTCTTTTTCATTCTCTTTGTGATTAGAGACCAAAAAAACATTCTTAAAAGACTAAGTTTGGAACATGATAGAAAGACTGGCAAGTTTATTTACAAAAAACTTGCACAAACTACAAAAAATTTCAAAGGTATGTGATTAAACCAAAAGACATCACAGAACCAACCAACAACACAAGGTGGAGAAGATTGATGAGAAGTGATAGCTTTCCATTTCAAAAGTCATCTTATCAGTTAAATTTTATATGTTCTGTCAACTGCTTAGTTAGCATGAAATGATACCTTTGGTCATTTACCCGTATATTTATAACTAGCTATAGTAATCCTCAACTTTTGTTGCTTATCATAATTATTAGGTGAATTCTTTTTAAGTACACTACTCTTGACACACCCATGATATATTAAATAACTTTCTAAGGAGTGGAATCCAGGCATCAGTTTTTTAAACAGTTTCTCCAGTAAGCATGGTATACATTTGGTATTGAGAACTAGTAGATAGGCCTAGGAGTCCGAGTGTGGCTCACATACCAGGGGCATTGATGTCATTCAAGAGCTTATTAGAAATAGATCTTCTTAGGCCTCATTCCCAAACTACTAAATTAGAATCTGTATTTTAAACACACTCAAACTATTTGCCTGAATTTAAAGGTGGAGAATCACTATCCAAATATACTCTCAGATGACTGATAAAGGTTAAGCCAGTAGCTTTGCCACCTTTAAGACAAGATTTGATTTAACAAGACCTGATCTTAAGGTCACATGTATGGGTAACCTTTTGTGTTCACTGGTAGATGTGAGTTTATAATGATCTCCCAAAGGTAAATGAGGTTCTATTACTTGTTATCAGTTCCTCATTATCCCAGGGAAGCAGTCAGTTAATGCATTAATTATTAAGACACCATTTATGACCATTAATCTCGCAAGGACATTTATGAATTGTGCTCATTTCATAGTCTCATCCTGGGTAAACCTCAGTGTCTTTTTATATCCATGTTCATTTATAGTTTGCATGGCACAGTCAGAGGAAGCCTTAGACAAATACTGGGTAGTAAATATTATTTATATTTCAGTGCTGGGAGTTGAGTCCTAGACCTCATACATGTTGACTATCTGCTGTATTACTAAGCTTCATTCACAGCCTAATATTCCTACCTTTATATGAGAAATCTACTTTGAGTGTAAAGTCCTTTCTGCTCATTATTCACCTAACGAATGTAAACTTAGCATTCTAATACTGCATCTCAGTATAGCATCACCTGTACATTCTCATCCTGAGGACCATCCTGTTTGTCACCTTCTTTCATTGAAGTTAATCTTCTATGGATTGTGATTGCTACTTCTTCTCACCGTATTGATCTCGGAAAGGAATAAAATGTCTTAAAACTCCTAGGACTTCCCACGCCCCCCCATAACTACATATGAATGAAATTTAAAACAATGAACCATATCTGCTCATGGATGCTTGCCAGGTGCATGGCAGAGGTTCTACAGAGCCAAAATAAAGAATCACTAGAAATAAATGGGTTTTGAAAATGAAAGGCTAAAACCAGATCTTCACCTCTCCATCAGCTCTTCTAAATTCAGTCCCTCAGGCCCAACCCTAGCTCCGTAGTGTTGGGAACTGTGAACCCCTAGATCCCGAATTTCTTGTAAACAATTTGATTTCCCCTGATCTGAGCGCCTACAGCTGCTCTGAGCACTAGACCCTCAGGAGTTCCTAATGGCAGGGGAATGGTTTCTGGTGTGTTTGGCTTTGGGGTGGCTTTCCCTACATAAGCTGCCCCTGGACACAATAAAGAGGGCATTCGTGGGGGCATTCCTGTTTCAAGGATGACCTATGTCTCTGTCTCTGTGTTTGTGTGTTTCAATCTCCAGCCCCTTGCCCGGTTCACGAACTGTATGGTGGCACACAGAGCACAAACAAGAATGGTGCGCAGCACCGTAGCAGACCACCTGCTAAGGCCTCCCTTGCTGCTCCCCGTGGAATACACAAACCTTCCCCTCTCCAGATATCTTTCCTCTACCTATTGCTTTATCTCACCTCCAACTCCAGCATGGGTCACTCCAACCAAGGAAGCAGGTAGGCTGACTGCAGATCTTTACTCTCCCTCTGTTCCTGTAGATCAAATCCCCCAGTCCATCCCCAGCTCTGCAACGGGACACCTGCTGCAAGTCTCCCTTCTCCTATTCTCATTTCCAGGAAAATTACAGGATCTTCCCCTCCTGATGTCCACCCTTCCACTCTTTGCTTTATCCGAGCCCCCAAATCTAACAGACATTCCCTGGGAACACACAGGCCACTCCAGCCTGGGAAGTAGGTAGGCTGACTTTAGACCTTCACTTTTTCCACTGTTCCTCTAGATTCAGTCCCCAGTCTCACCTCCAGCTCTTCATTAGAACACCTGCAGCAGCCTCCCTTTCCCCCCTGCACCCATCTCCTGTGCATCACAAAGATCTTCCCCTTCAAACTCCTTCCCCAAACCCATTGCTTTGTTCCATTTCCCAATTCCAGTAGGCACTCCCTAGGAACCCACTTGTTTCTCTGACCAGGGTAGTAAGAAGGCCAACTTCAGATCTTCACCTCTCCCTTCATTCTTCCAAGTCCAACCCCCCAGTCACATGCCCAGCTCTGAAGCAGGCCTTGTGCTGTGGTCTCTCCTCACTCACTACCCCCATTCCCTGAGAGTCTAACTGAGCAGATCCTGGTGGAACACCTTGTTTCCCTCACTCTTGTGAAGCTCCTTAATCCCTGGCCCCTGCCCATGCCTATTCTATATGTCAACTCCTAATGCTCAGAAACACATTTTTACCTAGAACCCCCAGTGGCCACACCTATCAGGACCCCAGATATTTTCCTACCAGACAGCACACAGTCACCACACTCTTAAGAACCAGAGAGGAAACAGAAACCAAGGAACAAAACACCCACCCAACAAAGACTATAACAGATTATCAGAATTATAGTCTTCCCAATCCCAGATGCCTAGATGCCACCATAAAAATACAATCAATAACAGCCAGGACAATATGTAACCCTACCACAGCAGGCCCCAAGTATTGCAACATAGCTGAAGAACAAGAAAAGGACCTTAAAACAGCCTGTATGAATATTATAGTGATCCTCAAAGAGGAAATTAATCAATTAAAGAAACAAATGAAAATACAAACAGCTGAAGGAAATTAATAAAACCATTTAAGATCTGCAAGTGAAAATAGAATTAACGAAGAAAGCTCAAACTAAAGGAATTCTGGAAAAGAAAAATTTAGGAACTTTGACAGGAACCACAGAGGCAAGCTTCACAAATGGAATGTAAGAGACAGACGACAGAATCTCAGGCATTGAAGACACAAAAAAAGAAATGGATGCATCGTTTAAAGAGAATGTTATAACGTTATATCTAAAAAAAAAAAAAACAAAAAAACCCTGGAGCAAAACATCCAGGAAATCTGGAACACCATGAAGAGACTAACTCTAAGAAAGGTAGGGATAGGAGGAATGAGAGGAAATTCAGCTCATATGCATAAAAAATATTTTCTGCAAAATTAAAGAAGAAAATTTCCTTAATCTAAAGAAGGAGATGCCTCTCAAGTTACAAGAAGCATACAGAATAACAGAGAGATTGTACCAGAAAAGGAAGTCCCCTCAGCACACAATAATCAAAACACTAAACATAAAAAAAATGAAGAAAGAATATTAAGAGCTGCAAGGGGAAAAAGACCAAGTAACATATAAAGTCAAACCTATTAGAATTACTTCTCAAAATTTGGAGACTTTAAAAGCCAGAAGAGTGTGGGCAAATGTTCTATAGACTCTAAGAGACTGCAAATGGGATCCCAGACATAACTCTCAATCACCATAAACGGATAAAATAAAACATTTTATAATAAAAGTAAATTTAAGCAATATCTATCTACAAATGTGAGAAGATAAACTACAGCCTAAGAGTTTAACTACATCCAAGAAAACATAAGGAATAAATAATCCTGTATCAGCAAAGTCAGAAGAAAGAAGCACATACCCACCACTAGCACCAACACTAGCACTACTTCTATCACCCGCGCCACCTCATCACCAGCAGCACCACATCCACCAGCACCATCATTGCCACTAGCACCAGCACCACCACCAAAATAACAGGAATCAACAACCATTGGTCACTGATATCTTTTAACTTAAATGGTCTCAACTTCCGAATAAAACGACATATACTATGGTGGTTTGAAAGGAATGGCCCTTACAGGTTCATACATTTGAGTGCTTGGTCATTAGGGAAGTGGTGCTACTTGACAAAGATTAGGTGCAACAAGACAAAGATTACTTATTGGGGTAGGTGTGACATTGTTGCAGAAAATGTGACATCAGGGTGGGCTTTGAGATTTCAAATGCTCAAGCCAGGACCAGTACCTTTCTCTTCTTACTGCTGCCTGCAGATCTGTAGAACTCTCAGCTATCTCTCCAGTATCATGTCTTTCTGCATGCCGTCATGCTCCTTATCATGATGATTATGAACTAAACTTCTGTAAGCAAGCCCCAATTAAATGCTTTCCTTTATAAGAATTCTTAGGGTCATGGTGTCTTTTCAGAGCAGTAGAGCACTGACTAAGATAGAGACTAACAGAATGGATGTGAAAGCAAGAACCATCCTTCTACTAATCTAAGAAACACACATTAACATCAATATATACATCCCCTCAGGGTAAAGGGTTATAAAAATATATTCCAAGCAAATGTACTAAGAAGCAAACTAGTGTAGCTATTTCAATGTCTGACAAAATAGACTTCAAACAAAACTAACCAGAAGAGACAGGGAAGGATGCTACATACTCATCAAAGGAAAAATCCACCAAGGGGACATTGCAATTCTTAACATCTATGCACCAAACTCAAGGGCACCCAATTTCATAAAAGGAACACTACTATAATTTAAATAAAATCGCATATTTACCCTCACACACTGATAGTGGAGACTTCAATTCCCCATCTCCCCAATAGGCATGTCATCCAGACAAAAACTATACAAATGCTGGAGATAACTGCCATTATATTTCAAATCGACATAACAAACATTAACAGAATATTTCACCCAAAAACAAAAGAATATACCTTCTTCTCAGTACCTCATAGAACTTTCTACAAAACTGACCACATTTTTAGACACAAAGCAAGTCTTACAAGATACAAGAAAATTGAAGTAACACCCTGTATGCTACCCTACAGATTAAAGCTGGATATCAACAACTGAAAGCTCACAAACTTGTGGAAACTGGACAACTCCCTTCTGAATGCAAAATGGGTCAAGATGGAAATTAAGAAAGGAATTAAAGACTTTCTAGAATTGAATGGAAATGAACACACAACATACCAAAACATATTGAACACAGTGGAGGTCGTTCTAAAAGGCAAGTTCACAACATTAAATGCATAAAAAGTAGAGAAAACACATACCAGTAACTTGAAAGCACACCTGAAAGCTTGAGACTAAAAGAAGAAATCACACACAAAAGAACAGCAAGATACAATCAATAAAATAGAAACAACAACAGCAACAAAACAAGACAAAAAAACAATGAAGGGTTGGTTCTTTGAGAAAATCAATCAGCTCGACAAATCCTTATCCAAATAAGTTAAAAATCAGAGAAAGGATAATAAAATTAACAAAATTAGAAATGAAAAGAGGGACACAGCAACAGACATCATGGAATTCCAGAGAATCATAAGGGCATACTTTAAAAACCTGTACTCCATCAAATTGGAAAATCTAAAAGAAATGGATAATTTTCTCAATAGGCATCATGTACCAAAGTTAAATCAAGATCAGATGATTTAAGCAACTCATAACCCCTAGTGAAATAGTCATTAAGTCTCCCAACCAAAAAAAAGACAAAACAAAACAACAAAAGACAAAAATAAAATAAAACAAAATCCCAAGGCCAGAGGTTTTGCTGCAGAATTCAACCATACTTTCAAAGAAGAGTTAATGCCACCACTCCTCAAATTATTCCACAGAATCAAAACAGAAGGAACACTGCCCAATTTGTTTTATGAGGCTACAATTACCCTGATACCCAAATCATACAAAAACCTCAACAAAGAAAGTGAATCATAGACCAATTTCCTTTGTGAATGTAGATACAAAAATACTTAAAAAATACTTGCAAGCCAAATCAAGGAAAGCATCAAAAAGATCATCTATAATAATCCAAGTGGGCTTCATCCCAGATATGCAGAGATGATTCAACACACATAAATCAATAAATGTAATCTATCACATTAACAAACTGAATAAAATCACATTATCATCTCATTATATGTAGAAAAGGCTTTTTGACAAAATCTAACATCCCTTGATGATAAATGTCCTGGAGAGATTAAGGGCACAAAGGACATTCTTAAACATAATAAAGCAGTTTACAGCAAGCTCATAGCCAACATCAACTTAAATGGAAAGAAACACAAAGCAATTCCACAAAATCAGGAACAAGTAAAGGTTGTCCACTCTCTATCTATTAAATATATTAAATACTTGAAGTTGTAGCTAGAGCAATAAGAAAACTGAAAGATATCAAAGAGATATGAGTTGGAAAGGAAGAAGTCAAAATATCTTTATTTGCAGGTGATATAATAATATGTATAGGTGACCTGAAAAATTTTACCAGGAAACTCCTACAGCTGATAAACTCTTTCAGAAAAGTAACTGGATACAAAATTATTCACAAATTAGTAGCCCTCCTATATACAAATGACAAACGGACTGAGAAAGAAATCAGGGAAACAATACCTTTCACAATAGTCTCAGATAATATAAAATATCTTTGAGGTAACTCTAACCAAGCAAGTGGAAGACTTGTATGACAAAAACTTCAGGGTATTGAAGAAAGAAATTGAAGAAGGTATCTGAAGATGAAAAGATCTCCCATGCTCATGAATCATTATGAATAATATAGGAAAAATGACCTTCCTACCAAAAGCAATCTACAGATTCAATGCAATCCCCATCATAATTTCAATATTTATTCACAGATCTTGAAAGGACAGTTTTCAGCTTCATATAGAAATGCAAGACCATAGGAGAGTTAAAAAAAATTCTGAACAATTAAAAAATATTCTGGAGGTATCACCATCCCTGATTTATGTGATAGTGAAGTTAAAAACAGACACATTAATCAATGGAATAGAATTGAAGAGCCAGACATAGATTGACACACCTATGGACACCTGATTTTGATAAAGTGGCCAGAAATACACACTGGAAAAAAGACAGCAACTTCAGCAAATGGTGCTGGTCAAATTGGATGTCTGCACATAAGAGAATGCAAATAGATTCATGGTTATCAACTTGCACAAAAATCTACATGGATCAAAGACCTTAACATAAATAGATACAATGAACCTGATAGATGAGAAGTGGGGAATAGCCTTGAACACACTGGCACAGAAGACTATTTGAACAGAACATCTTTCGTACAGGTAATAAGATCGACAATTAATAAATAACACCTCATGAAACTGAAAAACTTCTGCAAGGCAAATGACACTGTCACTGGGACAAAGTGTCAGCCCACAAAATGGGAAAAGTGTTTTTTTGTTTTTGTTTTTTTCAACTCCTACACATGATTGATAGAGAACTAATATCCAAAGGACCTTAATGCTGCTCATCAGGGAGAGCTCTGGAACAAAGGCTGTGGTCCTTGCTGGGTCTGTTTGCTTTAACTTATTTGCCTATGATGCTTTCAGTGTTCTTCCCATCAGGCCCTTTTATAATAAATTTCAGAACTCAACTATAAGAAATAAAACTGATCTTCACCATTGACCAACTTCCATGCAAATTAGATTTGTTAAACATGTAGTCTGGGGGGAAAAGGAGCTTCCATAAAAACTGGGAAGATCTAAAATATTTTTATCACTTATAACAGAAAGAAGAGTCATTTCACCATGAGTTTCTCCGTGCCCGTGCTACTGTCTCATGCCAATCCTTCACAAAGGTCCACAGTCTTTTCAATGTAACTGTCTTATGTCCATTCTACAGTTGCTTACTCGTTGGCATGACTGGCTCTTGTTGCCAATGAAGCAGGAAGTGTTACTAAAGGGAAACATTTGTCCTTGTGTAATGGCATTTCTAAGGCAATGCTAAAATATCACAATACCTGTGTGTTCGGAGAAGCATTTTTCAGTTTCTTTCAAAAATCATTTAAATTAGAATCTCTTTGAAAGAGCTTATTGGAAATGCAAATTTCTAGGTTCTATCCTTTGAAACTATGTATCTGGAGACATGACCCATCTTTTTATTAAGCTTCATATGACAATTGCTGATTGGCTCAGAAATGAACCCATTTCTCTAAGAGAACCACTGAGAATTTTTAGAATTTCAAAGGGGTCACTCTTCAACTAGAAGCTTCAGAAGGAGCAGGAACTTTGTTTTGCTCTCTGGTATTTCTTTCACACCTTAAATAGGGTTGTCTACACAGAGTTTATTTAACTGACCTAATAGAATATGTCCCAATTTTCCATGGACAGAGAATTGAGAAGTAAGAGTCAACTTCATTCTCTTTAGCTTGGAGGAAGAATAGAATCAGAAGGAAGATATTCTAATAATACCTACGTTCCCAATTCTAGCTATTGTTGAGGACTTAGCTATGTCTCTATCATTGTTTTTTTATTCAATAATTTGCCTAGAATTAATGCCTCAAATTCCTCTGATTTAGTATCTGTCTCTTGCAACTTACAAAATTCTAATATATAGAGCCAGAATCTTATGATCAATTATTTGTAAATT